>NC_051225.1:37560757-37585757 GCF_015220715.1 Pygocentrus nattereri
TTCAGCTTTATCTGCTCATCTGAATCAGCCACTTTTTATCCCTTATTCCAGTGTCTGATTAGAAAACATAATGGTAACTTACAGCAGTTATCTAAACGTTGTTAGGGGGCCCCTTTGTGGCTGGAAGGGCCCTAAACAGCTGCTTATGTTGCTTATTAGGTAGAGCCGGCTGTGCATTGTAGTTAAAGCTCATTTATGCTCAAAGTTAAATACGGATATGGACGGAGTTTTCTGTCTGTATTTCGCAGTCATTTCATCCGTATTTGGGCACATTCTCTGTAACCTTTCAGATATGGGCGAAGTGGAGTTCCCTGGTGGCAGTGTAGCCAATAGTTCAAGCAAAACATGATCAGTTTCTCTCACTGAGTGAAAAGAATTCCAAATGTAACGGCCTCACAGGCCAGCATCAATCTACAGCGCTGCTTCTTTCATCACTTTTATAGTAAGTACATTAATACAACCTCCTCCTGTGTGTGTGTGTGTGTGTTTGTGTGTGTGTGTGTGTGTGCATGTTTGTGTGTATGTGCGTGTGTGTGTGCCTGTGTGTTTGTATGTGTGTGTGTGCGTTTGTCCGTGTGTGCATGTGTTTGTGTGCGTGTGTGTGTGCGTTTTCGTGTTTGTGTGCGTGTTTTGTGTGTGTGTGTGTTTGTGTGTGTGTGTGTGTTTGTGTGCGTGTTTGTGTGCATGTGTGTGTGTGTGTGCATGTTTGTGTGTGTGCATGTGTGTGTGTGTGCGTTTGTTTGTGTGTGTGTGTTTGTGTGCGTGTTTGTGTGCATGTGTGTGTGTGTTTGTGTGTGTGTGTTGACAACATCCGTTGTAAAAAGCGCTATACAAATAAATTGGATTTGATTTGTGCATGTGTGTGTGTGTGTGTGTGTGTTTGTTTGTGTGCGTGTATGTGTGTGTGTTTGTGTTTGTTTGTGTGTGTGTGTGTTTGTGCGTGTGTGTGTGTGTGTATGTGTAGGTGTTTGTGTGTGTGTGTGTGTGTGTGTGTATGTGTGTGTGTGTGTTTGTTTGTGTGTGTGTATGTGTGTGTGTTTGTGTTTGTTTGTGTGTGTGTGTTTGTGCGTGTGTGTGTGTGTGTGTGTGTGTGTAAGTGTAGGTGTTTGTGTGTTTGTGTGTTGTGTGTGTGTTTGTGTGTGTGTGTTTGTGTGTGTGTGTGTGTGTGTGTGTGTGTACAGTATTTCTGCCTCTCATTCTTCATGAATCTTCTGAAAAGATGCCTCTGTTTGAGCTCCACTACCCAGCACCCTCTGCTTCAGTGATGTCCCCCAGTTATTTGGGGAGTGTGTGAATGTGCTCATTTGGAGAGATCAGCAGTTACGCAGAGCTGACATACAGATGGAAAATGAGCGTCAGACTTTATAAAACTTCGTGTTGGATTGTTTAACTCAGCTGTGTGATAAAAATAAGATAAGTTCAATTTCACAGGGTGAACACATTTGACCTTGAAAAAGAGATCCACCCTTCACTTTTATGTTCCACTGCGTAAATTTTATGAACAGTCCTCTGCAAAAGTTCCTAATTTTTCTGATGTTTCTGAGGAGGTTAGATATAATCCACTTGCATAAAGAAGCAGAAAGTCAAAGGAAAAAAAGTGAAAAAGCAGGAGTTTATTAACAGCTGCTGAGAAAACGAGCCTCCTAACAACCACCTGGAAGACCTGTTGGACACCAAAACTATCCCCCATCAGATAATCAGCACTTAAAGCTTCCGTCTTTGAGAGAGAGGAGAAGATCAAGCTGCTTCAGATCTGAAAACATCCACAGGGGTTTCTGTCCATCCTTCCACTGTGAGAAGACCACTCAGCGCTGTGGGTCTGAAAGGACGTGTAGCTGATCAAGAAGAACCTCGCTGAGAAAAGGAGACGGACACATCAGACAAAGAAGCTGAACGATGGACTGACCACCCCAGAGCCCAGACCTCAACACCACTGAATGGGTTTGACTACTTCAGAAAATGATCAACCAGCTTCTGAGACTGAACTTTGGAGGCGTGTCTGCAGATTCTTTGAGGATCTTTGAAAAGAATGGAAGCTGGAATGAAGGTAAAGAGGGACTCACTGAACACTCACTAAATGGACTGAAGAGTGCTGCAGTGTTATAAACCCACCAAACATGAACAGACACGTTTGGCAAAAAGGACAGCATTAGTGACCCTGGTGGGGATTAAATCCACAGGCATGTGGGACGCCTTTGTCTGTCCTGAATGAGTCTTCCCTCTTTCTTAGGTTTCTCTCCTCTTTCTCTTTCTTCTAAGAGCCCTCATAATTTCCCTTTACACTACCAGCTTCTGTAAGGCTCTTATCGATGGCTGGTGTTGAGTTTCTGAACATTATCTCTCAATAGCTGCTTTGTAGAGGTTTGGCTGTAGTTTAATGGGGCTGTTCAGGAAGGAGCAGAAGAAACCTTAGAATGTAGCTGAACCTGAAAGCGACAGTCCAGTCAAAAATCAATTTTGCCCATTTTGTTTCAAATATACTTAATGAGTCAAACATATTTGGTGCCTAACGTTCACTTCTTTAGTTTTGCCCTGGAGCTACGAGGCTAGTGGAGCTAACAAGTAATGGAAGCTTATGGACACCAATTAGCATCAGGCCCTAAATCATCACGCACTCGCCTCACTGTGTGGAGTTGTTCATTAATCTGTAATAGGCTTGATTATGTGGTTTCTGACAATGTATAACACACTGTTATCTATAAATATGGACTGAATGTACTGGTGCTGCTGCTACTGCTGCTGTTGTTTTAGCTCTGCAATAAACTTTTGTTTTTATATAAACAGATTATTACCGCACATTTTGTCTCCTTTCTCAATGAAAATATAAACGATAGCTGGCATTTTTCCAGGCCAGTCAAGAAGCTTGACATAAATATAATTATTTAGCAAATAATGATCACTGTAATAATATTTGTCATATTTAAATACAATAATTTATTTGCTTACATATTCCAAATCATTTTTAAGGTAAAAAAAAAACAAATGACAGCCTGCAGCCCCCTAGCTGTACCGCCTTGGTCCACTAGGTGGCCTAAAGCTTAGTCTTTATGCTTCCACAGCTGTTCTGAAGTCAGTGGAAATTCAGTCGAGTCGCTGCAGGTTGGATAGTCTTAGAATTTGCCCAGCGCTATCATATAGAAACTGGCTTCCGCCACCATAAAGTATATAGGTTTTGCATAATTATGACTTAATATCTTATATTAATGAGACAATTTTGAGAAAAATGAGAAAATATGTCATAATTATGAGAAAGCAAGTCATGATTTTGAATTACTAAGTCATAATTGCGACATAGTAAGTCATACACACTTAAAAATGCTTCTTCAAGGGGTATTTTGAAAAGAAAATGGTTCTGTGTACAACCATCAAATCAAGTCAAATTTATTTGTAGCGCTTTTTGCCACGGATGTTGTCACAAAGCAGCTTCACAGAATTCCAGAAAAGACAGAGTTTTAACGAGAATGTAAAACCCCCAGGTGAGTAAACCAGGGGTGACAGTGGCAAGGAGAACCTCCCTCAGAGCTGAGGAAGAAACCTTGGGAGGAACCAGGCTCACCAGGGGGGTGACCCATCCTCCTCTGGTCAGACTACCTACAAGTGATTATACTACTAATATTAATAGCAGTAATATCTAGGAGTCTATGAAAATATCAGTGTAGGGTGGGCAGCTCGTCCAAGGCAGGTGGCGGTAGCTGGGCGTGGGCAGCTGCTCTGAAGTGGGCAGCAGGAGAGCTCGACAGTCAGTCGTCCTTCAGTGTCCGGCCGGACATGTGGGCAGGGAGATGGAATTGGTTTTATTCTGTTTGTTTGTACGTAAAACAGGGAATGTGAGCATTTCCAGATTGTGGCTAACGACTCCGGCAGATCTGACTATGACAGCTTAACTAACAGGAGAGAACCAGAAGGACACACAGACACGAGAGCACTCCTCCACAAACCTGAGTGACCGTGTGCGAGCAGCGGGACGACAGCACCAAAAACCATAAACACTCAATGCATTATTAAAATTAAAAAGGGTTCTTTAGATTGATGGAAAATGCATTGTAGATGCTTCTATATAGAACCTCTTTGAAAAAGGGTTCTGTTGTTGTTACAAGCTTAACATCGAAACACTAGAAGAATCTTTTCTGGTGCTGCATAGAACCCTTTTCAAAGAGGTTCTATATAAAACCATCAACAGCACATTCTTAATTATGAGATATTAAGATGTAATTATGAGACAGGATGTTATTATTATAGGATAGCAAGTTATAACTAACTATGTGGTTGCTTTGGTATCCCAGGTGGTTGCTAGGGTGTCGCTGGGTGGTTGCTATGGCATCTCAAATGGTTACTAGGGTGTTGTGATGCAGCCATTATGGCATTCCATGTGGTTGCTAGAGGGTTGGTGTTTGTTTGCTGGAAGTTGCTATGGCATCTTACATGGTTGCTGGGATGTTACTGATGGATCTGTGTCGTAATATTAGCTGGAGGCCGTATACAAGCATGCTGGTCATACGACATACAACACACTATTCAATGATCGATGTAGAAAATCTGGCAGAAAGATAAGAAACATTATGATATACTAAGTCATAATAATTGGAAACATTCTTATTATGACTTTCTAAAGAGTTAAACGTGGAAAAAAACCCTTTCCAAACTACCAGGGTCCCGCGCAGACAGTAGTGGTGTTTATGGGCAGAACAAAGGCCAGGGTTTGGTCAGGTATTATTACAGAGGAGCAGCAATGGAGAGAAAAGAGGAGACGGAGGGGATCGTATGATACTCTCCCACACACACAGACACAGAAGTGCTTTATCAGTTGTTATCATGGATGTTCAAAGTAACAAAAGCCATTGTTTTTGTTCACTAAACTATTCGGCGTGTGATTATAACATGCTGTTTACACGATTCCGGTTGATTAGAACATGTTCGGATTTCTTGCCCATGTGTAAACACACCCAGGACTTTTGCCTTGCATACAGTTTGGATACACGTGGTTTAGAAATCATGTTTCTTTAAAACTTACCAAAACTTTTACTGAATCGCTTTCATGTGCATGCAGAAAATGACCATTGGAGTTGCTTGACATACAAACGCAAAATACGTTGATACTAATTAACCCCTTCAACTCTTTGAGACCACTGGTGGTTCCGAAATGCGCTTTATCGTGTTCTTCATAACTAAGCTACATTCAAAAGGTGGGTGTTGTATTATAGCTGTCTATTATATATATACATATATACACGGTGGCGTGGTGGGTAGCGCTGTCGCCTCACAGCGAGGAGGGCCTGGGTTCGATTCCCCGGCCGGGTGACCGGGGTCCTCTCTGTGTGGAGTTTGCATCTTCTCCCCGTGTCTGCGTGGGTTTCCTCCGGGTTCTCCGGTTTCCTCCCACAGTCCAAAGACGTGCAGTCAGGCCAATTGGACATGCTACGTTACCCCTGGGTGTGAATGACTGTCTGTGTCTGTCTGTCTGCCCTGCGATGGACTGGTGACCTGTCCAGGGTGTATCCTGCCTTCCGCCTGAAGACCCCCCCGCAACCCTGAGGGAGAAGTGGCTTAGAAAATGGATGGATGGATATATAGTAAGTTACTATAGACAGCTTATATATATATATATATAAGCTGTCTATAGTAACTGTCTTTTTTCCAGTCAAACAGATGATGATGTCATTTTAAACCCTTATAATAAAAGGAGCTGAACTCTTTTCTTTTCTACTGAAAGTCGGCCCATTTTTCCACAAATCTGGGCCAAAAATTTACATTTATTTCATGCAGTTACTGAATAATTTGCCTCGTGATTTGGTCATGTTAATTCAGTTGGAAAAAAGCAACACACACACTGGAGAGCAAGTGGCAAAACAAATTTTGTTGTCTTAAGGTATCAGGTTTGCATAACATGGACAAAAATGAATGAAAGCACAATTCAGTGAATGAAAACTGATTGTTTTGATTCAGAGACTTTCATGAAATCAAATACATTGCATTCAAATGCTTCATTTATGTTCCATGAACGATTAAACTTTACGCTGAGGCAGCAGCCTGTGTACACTGACTCTACTCCACTTGATTGAATGGAAATGTGAGGCATATCTGACTTAGGGTCATACAACAGTACATTTTTGGATGCCTTGTTTACAAGGTGTAAATGAGATGTAAGTGACAGCGCCATAGAGGTTTTACAGGGCAGACGTGCTGCTGCAGCCAGCTCAGTATTTCACACTGCTTTCGCAGCACCTCGCTCTCAGCTCTGCAGCAGAGATCACCCTCGCATGTCCTATGAACCTCATGTCTTCAAAATGGTAACGTCAAATCATTTCTAATTTAATTCATTTGACCGTAATATTATGTCATATATGTAAATTTGCATCATTTCTTTTGGTTCTTTCATCATGAAACGTTCACGTAAAGTTAAGAACAGTTTTCAAAGTTTAAAGCAGGGGTCACGACCCAAATGTTCTCACAAAAATCAAACCGCCTTGGGAACCACAGCATTTTATGTCCATTTTACCATTTTGGCCATAAATGTGTCTTAGTTCATGCTCCTAGACTTTCTTTGTTCTGCTTGAAGCTTTAGCTCAGCTATAGCTGCTTTTCTCACATCTCTGTCAGGAAACTTTCCCACAAACGTAGAACAGTTTCTTCTAAAATGTTTCTCAACATTTGAATTATTACTAGGCTAAAGTCCCAGTCATTATCCATTGCATCTTAAATACTGCCTGAGCATTTGTCTTCTTTATATGTCTTCCAATCGGAGCTACAGCGCTACCAAAGTCAAGCTGCTGCTTCAATGCAAAATATAAAAGGCGCCCTGTAGAGCCAGTGTTTGATTTGTCCCTTCTGGGCTACTGGCAGTGCAACATGACGATTCTAAGATAATGAAAACACAGCGATTCATTCTTACAGGTGATTATACACTAATGGAATTTTTTGCTAATAGATCCCCCTCAATCATACACACTGCCCCTTTAATTCAGCACATAAGCATTTGATTTGAGCAGGAGAATGGTCCAAAGCTTTGCACACAGACTGTTCTAATTGATTATGATAACATTGATTATAATAACATTCATTCAAGTATGTGCTCACTTTTCAGCCATAATAACATTCTAAAATAATCTGACAAATAAAACAAATTCAAACAAATCTTGCCTAAATATTTCCTATATAATCACTGCTGTCTCTAACTGTCGTAGATGTGTGGGAGCTCAACTCCCTTAGCTTCATGGGTCCCACTTCATATTAAGTGTCTTTAATAACTGTGTAGTTACACAGGAATAACATGTGCAACAATACTGTAACTACTAATGTAACTACATGCATTTAGGCATGTAGAGGTGGTCAAGACAACGTGCTGAAGTGCAGACCGAGCATCAGAACGGGGAAGAAAGGGGATTTAAGGGGCTTTGAACGTGGCGTGGTTGTTGGTGCCAGACGGGCTGGTCTGAGTATTTAAAGAAACTGCTGATCTGCTGGGATTTTCACGCTCAACCATCTCTAGGGTTTACAGAGAACGGTCCGAAAAAGAGGAAATATCCAGTGAGCGGTCAGTTGTGTGGACGAAAATACCTTGTTGATGTGAGGGGTCAGAGGAGAATGGGCAGACTGGTTCCAGATGATAGAAAGGCAGCAGGAACTCAAATAACCAACCAACATCTCTGAGGAACGTTTCCAACACCTTGTTGAAAGTCTGCTACGAAGAATTAAGACAGTTCTGAAGGCAAAAGGGGGTCCAACCTTCTACTAGCAAGGTGTACCTAATAAAGTGGCCGGTGAGTGTGCATACAGAATAGTTTCAAGCTGATACAGGTTACAGTTTCACAGCGCCAGCAACAAAAATGCTGGCTAAATGTTAGTAAAGCTGGCAGATGCAGTGCAAGTAATGTCTTAATGTAGGTTATTACTAACTTCCTTTTACTGCTGGAACAATAAACTGCATTGACATTTTTGTTATTACCCTTGTGTAACTACATGAGAGAGAATCGGCTGTTACAACTATTACGATGCACTTGTGTGATTACATGAGGCAAAACTGAAGTTGATACACGTGTAATAACATAAGGTGTTCTGTAATCATCTGTAACAGTGACTAAATCCTTAGTAGTTACATTGTTGTTACATGTTATTACACAGTTATTAGGAACACTTAATATAAAGTGGGACTGCTTCATGTACTCCAGTATGATGGATTTGTAATGTCAAATGTCTCAACTCTATTAGTGAGTAGAGTAATCTACTTGTCTCAGTTCCATTATGATCCCTAACATTTAGTTCCTAAAATCTCTTTTAGGGTTTAATGCCATTCTGTTGCGTTGGTTAATCTCCTGTTTTGCTTTATCCTCTCAGGGCTTTAGCATTTTATTTTACACCAAAAGGATGCAAAACAGAGAAAAACAGAGTCGTACAGACTTCAGTTCCTCTGCGGGTAGATGCTGGAGGAAGTAAGAAGTTCCACTGCAACTCAGAAGGGGAGAAATTCTGTCTTAAAAAAGATTTCAGAGTGGTTTGGTGTGAAATTCTCAGTTTAGAGAAACTTACCAAGTCTGAAACGTTCACACTGATGGTGACAGGAACCAGGCGTCCACCTCCAAAAGCTCCCTCACAGAAAGTTCCTACATGCATGAAATGGTTATATCCTGCCTGATGACTGAGACGCTGCTTTACGATAGTTTTGAGACGATTTTGGCCTTTTAAATATCCATTGATGGGGGAGGGGTGCATGCAGAGTGTGGTTTGGATGGTAAATGAAATGTCTGTATATGTGTTGTAGTCGTGGTGACCCCTGGTTCCTATCACCACCACTGTAAAGACATCTGAACCATTTCACACCAAACGGCTCTGAATCACTGTTTACATCACAACAAACAAACTGTGCAGAAACGTTGGTGGAGTTCCACTTCAAGTGGTTTTAGAGCTGCTGTTTTGTACCCGTTGTTCAGGTTTTTGGAGTGGTACGTCATTAATTTTCTGCAATAGCAACACTTTTACTGCAGGATGAGTTTAGGATCATCTGCATCAGAGCCTTTAGAACCTTAGTCAGTTCTTTAGGACACTGAGCCGGTATTGCTGTAGTCGTCAATTAGCTCACAGTAGGTGACTGTATGTAAGCTGTGAACTGATGTGTCTCTGTTTTATTTTCAGATATTCACACCATTTGTTCTCCTCCGCACCTCACAGACGCACTGAATCAACCACGTCGGCGCTTCTGTTTCCAGAGGATCTGAGGCTTGTTTGTTAATGATGTGTAGCAGAAGGTCTTCAGACACTTCCCAACAGTCGGTTTATTCGTAATTTTCCAGACTGACACGTCATTCGATTGTTCGTTTGGTCCCTGAATGGCTGAAACACAGATCAGGTGAGATCTCCTGCAGTGAAGCGCTTGAGCTGATACTCACAACTGCATCTCAGATTAATTAGGTGGTTGGTTAGTGTAGTGGTTAACACCTCTGCCTTCTACACTGTAGACTGGGGTTCAATCCCCACCTGGGCAAACACCCTACACTATACCAATAAGAGTCCTTGGGCAAGACTCCTAACACCACCTTATGTAAAAATGATCAAATTGTAAGTCAAGTCAGCCAAATGCCGTAAATGTAAATGTAAAAATTAGAGTAGTTTGCAGAGGTGTGGACTCGAGTCATATGACTTGGACTTGAGGCAGACTCGAGTGATTCGAGACACGACGCGAGAAATTCGAAAGAGCCTTCTGACTCGGAAAGGCTCAGACCCAAAGTGGAAGAAAGAGTGAAGAGTCTGACTGCAGACCGGACTCTACACAGTCGATTGTTTTTCATGTAAATGGATTCATTTCCTACCATAAATCCGATAAACAGCGGCGTCATCAGATGGCTGTTATTGTGCTTTTGCTTGGTTCATTTTACTTCGGAAGACAAGAGAAACATTAGAGCTCCATAAGATGGAAACAAGCAAATCATCAACAGCATCAGTCATCAATGCGCCCTCGCTCAGCACTTAAACTCTTGAAACTCGCCTCACGAACTGACCGCTTTCCCCACGGTGGCATAGCTAAAGAAACACAGGTCTCTTTATTCGACTGATTTTAACAGCTTCTGCAGGGAAAACAAACACTGCATTCACCACAAGACTGAAGGTGACTTGTTTATCGCCAGCTTTGTATTGGAATTTGTTGTTCCACCTTAAATGGTGCAGCTTTTAAGCATTTAAGGTGGAATCGAAAATTCAAGTAAGAAGCGGCTGGCAAAAGAAAGTCAAGTTCAGTTCCACACATTCATCATTTTATTGACTTTTATGTAAACTTTGTTTATCTTGGTGATTTTGTCATCTAAATTCAGTTCAAACTAGCATCTGTTTTTCGTGGGCTGACCTAGTTTTTCTTTTAATCTTATGCGCTCATATAATTTGGGCATATGAGTTTTTTTAATTTAACTTCAGGAGTACTTTTAAAAGTTCTATTCATAGTATAGTTGCACTGCTCTTTGTGTATACAGCATGTTTTTGAACCAAGTTTATTTATTAGTTTTTAATTACAAATACGTTAATACAATTGTAACAATTGCTAAAGCTTCCAAGAACCCCCCCACCCCCCACCCTTTCCCTGAAAAAATATAACCTAAGAGACAATAAATAAATAAATAAATAACAAAAAAAACCATATACGTTTAAAATAAACAACTAATAGATAAAATACACAAATATGCCTAGTATCTGTGTGCGCAGTGTTTACAAATAAAAATTGACAATCCCAGCAGAAAATGCTTGTTTATACCTATAGTTACATTAAAATTTATCTACATACAATCACACCAACACTATACACACACGGACAGAGAAACAAAACACACAGAATAAAAATAATAATGACATAATAAACAATGATAAAATGATAGGGGCTAAAATCAGTATATTTTAGTACATTTCCTATAAACTAACAGTACAGGAGGGAAGACGCCCCTAAGGCACCGTAAAGTTCTCCCAACAATTTGTTTCCAAAATTCCTAGTAACATAACCTGATCATTCTACTGGAGATTAAAACTTCCGGAACTCAGAGACTCAACATGACTAAGGAAAGATTGCCATATCAATAAAAATCTCTCTGTTGACCCCTTAACTGTATTATTATTATTATCTTTTCCAAATGAATAAAATACACCATGCCCCTTATCCAGCGCGCCAACGTTGGGGGGTTGCCGTCTTTCCATTTAACCAAAATTTGTCTTCTAGCTACTAATGTGGCAAAAGATAAAAGGCTTAATTTGTTATTGTTTAAAATAGGATTTTGTGTTACCACACCAAATAAAGCAAGGGGGGCTGACAATTCTAGTTGCTTATCAGTGACAATGGAAAGCATATCAAATATTGATTGGCAGAAAATTAAAAGTTTAGGGCCATCCCAGAGCAAGTGACGGTCACACGTTGTATCAATATTGGGATTAATACGGGACAACTTAACTTTGGTCCGGTGCAGTCGATGAAAGATTTTAAACTGCATAACTTTATGTCTCGATATACATATCGAAGATGAATGTATCCCCTTCATCATCCTTGACCAATTGGACTCTGTAATTTCTATAGTTAGATCTTTCTCCCATTGATCCTTAAGGGGATTAAGACTTGTCATGCTTTCTGTCATTAATAAAGAATATATGTCCCCTACCCTTCTTGGATAAAGCGATGTCCTTAATTGAATCTAGAAGTGTATCTTGGGGCTGTGAGGGGAATTGACTTATATTCGAAGATACAAAACTACAGACCTGTAAATATCTGAAAAAATTTGTCCTGGAAATATTGAATGTCTGAACAATCTGTTCGAAAGGTGCGAGTGTATACAGCATGTTTGTCATGGTTATCTGTGTACCATGGATTTTGTATTTTAGTTGGAAGGGTTAAATAAATAAATAAATAAATTAATTAATTAATTAATTAATTAAAAATACAGCCATATGCTGCTAACATTCTGTCATTAAAAGGTTATAGTACTGTTATACCGTTGATCTGTGTTTTGGCCTTAAATTAGCCGAAGAATTCACACTGACAGGTTTAGGACTAAGATTAGGACTATTGACTTGGGACTCGATCTGTACTGACTCAGGACTTGAATCGAGACTCGACTCTCTTGACTTGGGACTTGATTAGAGACGAGTGTCAAGACTTAAGACTTACTTGTTGCTTGCAACTCAGTGACTTGTTCCCACCTCTATTAGTTTGTGTACAGTCAAATGCAAAAGTTAATTTGTTAATTTGTTGATTTTTTCTAAATGAAAATATGGCACTTTTTTTTGCAAATTTTAAATCTCAAATTAAAATTTTCAGTTTTTTTTTTTTTTTTTTTGCGGAGTTAAAAACAAGTTTGATGTGTAAAGACACATTATAATTACAATAAATACAGAAGGCAAGATGGCTAGTGTTTACAGTGACAGTTTGTGGTTGGGAAATGTAAACACTGGCCACCGTTCGTTTCCACCTTGTAGTACATAAGCAAATCCTTGTGATGACTGGAGAGCAGTGAGAAGTCAGGAAGAGAACCGGTTCTTCTGAACCTAAGTATCCGTTACTTTACTGAAAACAACACACTGTCTTTACCTTTCTCTGTATTTATGCTTAATTGTGTTTATTCTGATGTTATAATGGTGTTTTATTGGCAAAAAGTCAATTAATGCCTGAAAACAATATTTTTGCACAAAACTGTATGTGTATGAATTTAAGACTCAAGGGTCACATTACAGAAACCTCTTATCTTTTTGTCTTAAGATCTGACAGGTCAAGATAAGATTCTTCACAAATTGTATTACAGAAGCAAATGTGATTTTAATTAAAGAATCTTATTTTACAGCATCTTATCTCAAGTTAGGAAATCTTAACTTACTGTATTGAAGTCAACATGTAGCTTTTTGTGTCTGTTTCCTAGCAATTGACCATACACACAAATTGAAACATAAACAGGTAATCGAAGTAATCAACCAGACAGCTACAGTTACCGACGCAAAAAGGCCAAACAAAACTAAAATGCTGCAAACTTGAAGACTTTAAGAATATTGTGAGAGCGCCCCCTGCTGTTTATCAGAGCATCACCACTCTCCAGTTTCAGTTTCCATTTCCCAAATGCTTTAGCCAAGCGCACTAACATTATTCCTCCTAATAAACAGACACACTTTCAGCTCTGTCTCCTCATTATTCACCACCATCACTGTAATATTTCATCATCCACATTAACATATGATGGTAATAAGAGCGACGGTGGAGATCGTGAGTGCAGCGTCTGAGATTTTTAAAACACTGTTAGAAAAAAATCACAAGTCAAAGAAATTCCACCTCTGCATTTAACCCATCCGTGAAGTGAAACACCACATACACACTAGTGAGCACACACACACTAGGGGACAGTGAGCACACTTGCCCGGAGCGGTGGGCAGCCCTATCCGTGGTGCCCGGGGAGCAGTTGGGGGTTAGGTGTCTTGCTCAAGGACACCTCAGTCATGAACTGTTGGCGCTGGGGATCGAACCGGCAACCTTCCGGCCACAGGGCCAGTTCCCTAAACTCCAGCCCATGACTGCCCCCGATTTAGGATGTGTGTGTAATACTGTTTTCTTATCTGGAGTTAATGGACGGCCCCTGGTCTGTGTAGCTGTTATATTTTGTCCATATTCAGTCGAATGTGAATATGTTTGTGTTATTTCAGCCTGCCAGCTAAGCTCATAAATGGCGGCATTGCCGGTCTGATCGGAGTGACCTGCGTGTTTCCCATCGATTTGGCCAAAACTCGACTTCAAAACCAGCAAAATGGGTCTCGACTCTACACCAGCATGTATGCACACTAATAACTACTGAAGATTGAACTTTAGTTTATAAAGTAGAAGTTTTTATTTATTTAACTGTTGGTTTTTGTGTTTTGGTCTACAGGTCTGACTGTCTCATCAAAACCATCCGATCTGAGGGCTACTTCGGAATGTACAGAGGTACAGTTTCTGACCACAAAGCCACTCTTGTCTGGACATTTTTGAGTGATGGTCCACTCACAACCCAGTAGTGATGCTAATACCACCACTGTGTCTGTTACACTCATACCAGACACACTACCATGTCAGTGTCACTGCTGTGCTGAGAGTGGACCCCCACCCAAAATGGTTCTTTAAATTGATGGAGAATGTCCTGTAGTTCTATAATAGCTCTATAATATAGCACCCTGACATCTCCCACTGCCTGTGCAGCGCTGTACCGTTCTCCCCTGCTGGACCTTGCGGGTGGTGAGCCCACATGGTCCCCCTATGTTGCCTCTTCGGGCAGAGCCCGGCCGGGTTACGTGGGCTGCCCGGCCACCAGGCACTCGCCGGGGGACACTACCCCCAGGCCTGGCTCCAGGGGTAGGTCCTGGTGACCCTATCCCGGGCAGGGTACACGGTTTTCTGTGCCCGTTTTTCATGGAGGGTTTTTGGATCATGTTAGTCTGGGTCTTCACTCCAGACCTGTTTGCTCTGGGAGACCCTACCAGGAGCATATTGCTCCCGGCAATCTTAGCTCTGAAGATCCCTAGACCACACAAGCCCTTCCGTCACGACAAGGCCCCGAATGGGAATGAGCTGGAGGAAGTTGCGGGGGACAGGGTCATCTGGGATTCTCTGCTCTCCCAACTGCTACCGTGACCCTATCTGGATTAAGGCCGATTGACAACGACGATGATGATGAATATAGCACCAAAAAGGGTTTTTCTATTGTCGCAAGCTTGACATCATAACAACAACAGAACCCTTTTTTGCTCTATAGAGAACCATTTTCAAAAAGATTCCATATAGAACCATATACAACACATTCTCCATCAGTCTGAAGAACAATTTCACCATGTAAAGAACCCTTTAAGCTTGCTAATGGTTTTTGAGTGTTTGTGGTTCTATATAGAATTTTTTAAATGTTTTTTTACTATAAACTTGTATTTATGCAGAACTCTTGAAGATCCATTTTTTTTAAGAATACATGTCTTAATTTGTTAAAACAAATGATTGAATGTTTCAGTAGTGACTGTTTCGGGAGTGACAGTTTTAGCTCATTTTGAGCAGAACTGAAAAATGATTAGAAAGTGCTCCTTTAAACAGTTCTTCACACATGAAATCAGCTGCGAGGAGTTTCGTTTGTACTGCCAGGAGTTTTGGCTGTACTGGAAGTTGTTTTGGTTATACTGGGAGGAGTTTCAGTTGTACTGTGAGGAGTTTCTGATGAACTGGGAGGAGTTTCTGTTTTGATTGTACTGGGAGTCATTTTGATTGTACTGAGTGAAGTTTTGGATGTACTGGGAGGAATATTGGTTGTACTCGGGGTGTTTTGCTGTATTGGGAGTTGTTATGGTTATACTGGGAGGAGTTTCAGTTGTACGGTGAGGAGTTTCTGTTGAACTGGGAAGAGTTTCTGTTTTACTAGGAGGAGTTTCGTTTGTACTGTGAGGTGTTTTGGCTGTGCTGGGAGTTGTTATGGTTATACTGGGAGGAGTTTCAGTTGTACGGTGAGGAGTTTCTGTTGAACTGGGAAGAGTTTCTGTTTTACCAGGAGGAGTTTCGGGTGTACTGCGAGGCGTTTTGGTTGTACTGCGAGGAGTTTCTGTGGTACTGGGAGCAGTTTCTGTTGTACTGGGAGTGGTTTCGGTTGTACTGGAAGTGCCTTTGGTTGTACTGGGAGGAGGTTCAGTTGTGCTGGGAGGAGTTTTGGTTGTACTGCGAGGAGTTTCTGTGGTAATGTTAGGAGCTTCTGTTTTGATTGTACTGGGAGTGGTATTGCTTGTACTGGGTGGAGTTTCGGATGCACTGGGAGGAGTATTGGTTATACTGGCGGTGTTTTGCTGTACTGGGAGGAGTTTCAGTTGTACAGGAAGTAGTTTGGTTGTCGAATGTGTCTGTGAGAGACAGATGTGTTTACGCTGCTATAACATGTGACTCAAATGCGTATTCCTGAAGTGGTCCGAGTGATTATTAGTATCTCTGTTAATGTACTGAGTTTAAACAGATCATAGTATAATACTTAGGAATATTGAAGTTCTGAGTACTTGTTTAAGTTTTTTACAGTGGGATTGCAGATGGTACAAATGTGGGTGTTTCTAATAAAGTGGCCAGTGGCTCAGTTCTTTTCTTTTTCTCTGCTGTAGGTGCTGCAGTTAATCTCACACTCGTTACTCCAGAAAAAGCCATCAAACTCGCTGCCAATGACTTCTTTAGATATCATCTCTCCACAGACGGGTAAGAGAAGCTCATTAAGTCATTATCGATCAGTTGGCTTTACAAAGAGAATCCAAACATTTTTGGATGAGATTCCTCAGCTTTAGCTTGAGGACTGGAATACTGCAAAAACATCCTTGCAGTCCTTGCAATGAAAAACTATTATAGTATTATACTGTATGAAGAATCTCTAGTGTCACCACCATCACTGTAATATTTCATCATCAACATTAACACACGATGGTAATAAGAGGAACGGTGGAGATTGTGAGTGCAGCATCTGAGATTTTTCAGATTTTTCTATGCCTTTTTACCTATTCTTTCTCTTATCTTTATCACTTTTCACTCTTTCTCTCTCTCTCTCTCTCTCTCTCTCACTCCCTTTCCTCTCTATCTCTCCCCCTCTCCCTCCCTCTCTCTTTTTGTTTCCCATTTCTCTCTGTCTTTGTCTCCCTTTCCCCTCTCTCTGCATTTCTTACCTCTCTGTGTCCCTTTTGAGAGAGAGAAAGAGCAGCGAGCGAGTGAGTGAGAGAACAAGTGAGTGAGTGAGCGACTGAAGGAGTAAGTAAGTGAGTGAGAAAAAGAGCAATGGAGTGAGTGAGCATGGGATTGAGTGAGTGAGTGAGGGAGCAGGAAAACAAGTAAATTATAGGCCCACTGCTTGATGTGCTTCACACTCACAAATACTCTCTCTCTCTCTCTCTCTCTCTCTCTCTCTCTCTCTCTCTCTCTCTCTCTCTCACTCTCTCTCTCGTTCTCTCTCTCTCGTTCTCTCTCTCTGTCTCTCTCTCGTTCTCTCTCTCTCTCTCTCTCTCTCTCTCACTCTCTCTCTCGTTCTCTCTCTCTCTTTCTCTCTCTCTCTCGTTCTCTCTCTCTGTCTCTCTCTCTCTCACTCTCTCTCTCGTTCTCTTTCTCTCTTTCGTTCTCTCTCTCTCACTCTCTCTCTCTCTCTCATTCTCTCTCTCTCACTCTCTCTCTCGTTCTCTTTCTCGTTCTCTCTTTCGTTCTCTCTCTCTCTCACTCTCTCTCTCTCGCTCTCTCTCTCATTCTCATTCTCTCTCTCTGTCTCTCTCTCTCTCATTCTCTCTCACTCTCTCTCTCGTTCTCTCTTTCGTTCTCTCTTTTGTTCTCTCTCACTCTCTCTCTCTCTCTCTCATTCTCATTCTCTCTCTCTGTCTCTCGTTCTCTTTCTCGTTCTCTCTTTTGTTCTCTCTTTTGTTCTCTCTCACTCTCTCTCTCTCATTCTCGTTCTCTCTCTCTGTCTCTCTCTCTGTCTCTCTCTCTCTCGCTCTCTCTCTCTCATTCTTGTTCTCTCTCTCTCTGTCTCTCTCTCTCTCTCTCTCTCTCTCTCTCTCTCTCTCTCTCTCTCTCTCTCTCTCTCTCTCTCTCAGAAAGAAGCTGTCGTTGTTGAGGGAGATGATAGCTGGATGTGGAGCCGGCACCTGCCAGGTTAGTGCATCCTCCGTTGTTTTTTTTTAAGAATTCCCAATTCCCACTGTCTCTGTCCCCTACATCTCACATATCTGTTTCACCTGCTCGTCCTTTGCTGTCAGACTCATGAAAGTTGTAAAAATATTGCCCTTATTTATCTTCCACAACACAGAAAGTCAGCGTTTAACTTTAAAAGCAGGTTCTGGGAGCTAGACTGTTGTAGGCTTGTTGGGCCTGGCAGGTTAACAGTGTGGATACTGGTGTGTTTGTGTGCAGGTGATTGTCACCACACCGATGGAGATGCTGAAGATCCAGCTGCAGGACGCAGGGCGGATAAGTGAGCAGCATTAAAGTCTTCCTCCATTCTCTCCTCCACCATCTCTCTGTACGAGCGTACAGCACTGACTGTCATGACTGTCAGTGACAGTCCAGTGACAAATCAAATATACACGAATTTGTAGGCATGTTTGGTGTGTGAAGTTTGCTTTTTTAGTTTCGCACTGAAGATATGAGGCGAATGAAGCTAACAGTATTTAATAAGGAAGCTTAAACTCCACCAATCAGCACCGTGCAGACTGCAGGCCTTAATCATCACATCGCACAGCAGCGTGTCAGAAACCACAAACAAGCATTTAAGCTGTTTGAACTTCTCTTCGGATGTGTGCATTAGATGCCCAGAGGAAGCTAATTGGTCAGGCTGCAGCTGGGGGTGGAGATGCCGGGGTCAGGAACCTCACCGGCCTGCAGATCACTAAAGAGTTGCTGAGGAAGCAAGGAATATCAGGACTGTACAGAGGCCTCGGAGCCACACTGCTGAGGTACGAGTGAGGGAGTGAGTGAATGAGGGAGTGAGTGAGTGTGGGAGTGAGGGAGTGCGGGGATGAGTGAGGGGGTAAGTGAGTGAGTGATTGAGCAAAGGAGTAATGGAGCAAGTGAGTGAGGTAGCAAGTGAGTTAAGGAGGGAGCGTGTGAGTGAGTGAATGAAGGAGCAAGGGAGAGAGTGAGTAAGTGAGCGAGGGACTGTGGAGGCAAGGGATTGGGAAAGGGAGGGAGCGAGTGAGTGAGGGTTTAGTGAGTGAAGGGGATGTGACTGAGTGAACATGCAAGTGAGTGAGTGAGCAAGTTATAAGTCCATTGCATGATGTGCTTCACACTTAGAAATACTGTACCCCCCCCCCCCCCCCCTCTCTCTCTCTCTTAGGGATGTGCCTTTTTCTATCATCTACTTCCCCCTTTTTGCGAATTTGAATGATTTGTGGAAGGGAGATGTTGAGGGTCCTGCTCCGTTTTACTGCTCCTTCCTGTCCGGATGCCTGGCCGGAAGTACAGCAGCTGTGGCTGTGAACCCAGTGGATGGTAAAAACTCCGACATCCGCTCAGTCCATCCTGTCTGCGCATGTTCTAGGGAGAAAGAATTACTGTAACCATTAAATTCAGTATAGGTGTAGATAGTGAGCCTACATAAATCTGTGTTCAGATGATATGGCCACATGATATGGGCGTAAAATGTGATGTTTGTGTGATGGCTTAGAAAATGGATGGATGGATGGGACTCTACTAGAATAGTCGTGCATGCTTTAATGTTTCACATTATTTTTCTCATACTGTACATCTCTATTCACCCTCTGTCTGAAATGCTCTGTTAGAGCTCCTGTGTCTTTAAGCCCCACCTCCTGATGAGCCTAGTGTGCTCTGATTGGTTAGCTAACCCACTTTGTTCTGATTGATCGGCTGCTACAGTGGCATCCTGCTACAAGTTCCATTACACCGTTTCTGTCTTATCCATCAGAGTGTGATCCTAAAACTCCAGTAGAACCAGTTGGTAGAGCCGCACTGTTAGGCACCAAGAAGAAGCTGACTGTTCAGGCCGTGGTTGCAGGGTAGAGCTGCCAGGGGTCGTTCAGAGGTCAGGAATCCCACCCACCTACAGATGACAAAATAGCTGCTAGGGACTATAAATGTACAGAGGCCTCAAGGCCACTCCCACTGAGTGAGGGAGCGTGTGAGCGAGCAAGTGAGTGAGAGAAGGAGCGAGGAGGCAAATGAGTGAGCAAGAGCGGGAGTGAGTAAGTGAATAAGGAAGTGAGGGTGCAGAGTGAGTGTTGGCTGTTCTTACATGATCCAGAGCTGATCATGAAAGTTGGGTAGAACCAGTTGGTAGAACCGATCCCACCATCGCAAACTATATATATATATATATATATATATATATATATATATATATATATATATATATATATATATATATATATATATATAAGGCATATTATATATATATATAGTACTGTGCGAAAGTTTTAGGCATCTAAGCCAATTTTTAAACAGTTGACCTCAGCAGGGAGTTTATCACAATATACATCACATTCAGAATTCAAATAAACAGAAAAACAATAAAAAGTAACAAGAATTTCTTGGGTCCATATTTTTCCTGGACACCTTCACAGCTGCCACAGAGTCTCGTTAATATCATCAATTACATCATGAGCTCAATTTACTGAGCACTGATTGGTCAAACCAGGAGCTGCTCGAGGAGAGGCTTGGAGATGGGTAAACAAACACACTCACATCCAGAACATCACTATATATATATATATATATATATATATATATATATATATGTATGTATATTCTCAGCAAATAAACACAAACTACACAAATAAATAGGTTTTGAAAATGTGTCTTGGGTGCCTAAGACTTTCACACAGTGCTGTATATGTATACCCAGAGAAAGAGAGAGACCTATAAAGATGACTAAACATATTTAATTCCTTAAGAAAGTTTTTAATGATGCACGTTTGTTGTGACAATAGCCATTACTGATTTACCCATTTTATCATAAACCCTGAGAATCATCATTGATTCTTAATTACATTGCTCGAATTATGTGCACACACACACACACATATATATATATATATATATATATATATATATATATATTCAGTAGAACAGCTCATAACAAAGTGTTTATTGTGGAAACTTAAATCGCACTAACAATACCAGTACATTTTAGCCTGCATCCCTGCTATATACACATGATATTATGTTTTAATATTAGAAGAAAGACTATCCTGACTATACTATTATTATTTAGGTGTGTAAATATACTGTATGTCTCTTATACTATTACTTATGCATATATACTACACATAACAAAATACTATAATGCTCATTTGGTCTCAAAACGAATGAATGTGTGTTTTGCTGCAGTTGTAAAGACACGCTTACAGTCTTTGACCCGCGGGAGTCAGGAGGACACTTACAGTGGAGTGATGGACTGTATCAAGTAATATCTGCTTATTCTTTCCTGCTAGTGCCTCTCCCTGTTTCTCACTTGCTGTTCTCCTTTACAATTCTCTCACTTCTCTCTCTCTTTCAGTAAAATCCTGAGGAACGAGGGTCCCTCAGCCTTCCTGAAGGGGGCGTACTGCAGGGCGCTTGTCATCGCCCCTCTGTTCGGGATCGCTCAGGTGGTTTATTTCCTCGGGGTTGGAGAGTTCATCCTCAGCGTCCTGCCTGGAGCATGGCACTGAAGCTCGATTTGAACTGCATCACTGATCCACTGCTCTGGCCTGCTGTCATTCTTCCCTGTGGTTCTTCATGCTTTATAGCAGAACCAGCAGCCAGGCAGCTTGAACTGAAGCCTGAAGCAGTGGAAGGAATTCAACAGTGGTGAATTGGGCCTATTAGTATTAGGGCCTATTAGCCTATCGCAGTGGCAGTATGCTTTAGCTTAGGATGTTTGACAGTTTGGGTTATAAGTTTGTTTCTTTTTGCCATCTTTATTATGTTTTGCTTTGAGTGGGCGCAAGCTTTATAAAGAAGTGCTGCATTGGTCGTTAGACCTGAACTCTCATTCTGTGGGTGTAATCTTGCTATTGTTTCATCTCGATTGGAAAAAATATGTGTGACCAAAACAGATGTGGCTCACACTGCACTAAGTACACTACACTCACAAAAACAGATGGTTCTTCAAGGGTTCTTTAGAAAAAGACACTCAAAGAACCTTCTCTATGATTATCTTCAGATTGATGGGGATGTGCTGTATATAGTTACAAAAAGCATGAAAAAGATTCTGCTGTTGTTAGAAGGTCAAGTATGTTTTGGTACTATATAGAACCATTTTTAAAAGTTCTATATAGAACTACACTATATTTCCAAAAGTATTCATTCACTCATCCAAATCATTGAATTCAGGTGTTCCAGTCACTTCCATGGCCGCAGGTGTATAAAGCCGAGCCCCTAGGCCTGCAGACTGCTTCTACAGACATTAGTGAAAGAATGGGTCGCTCTCAGGAGCTCAGTGAATTCCAGCGTGGTACCGTGATCGGACGCCACCTGTGCAGCAAGTCCAGTCGTGAAATTTCCTCACTACTAAATATTCCACAGTCGACTGTCAGTGGGATTATAACAAAGTGGAAGCGATTGGGAACGACAGCAACTCAGCCACGAAGTGGTTGGCCACGTAAAATGACAGAGCGTGGTCAGCGGATGCTGAGGGGCTTAGTGCGCAGAGGTCACCGACTTTCTGCAGAGTCAATCACTACAGACCTCCAAACTTCATGTGGCCTTCAGATCAGCTCAAGAACAGCGTAGAGAGCTTCATGGAATGGGTTTCCATGGTCGAGCAGCTGCATTACATCCTGCCTTACATCACCAAGCGCAATGCAAAGCGTGGAATGCAGTGGTGGAAAGCGCCGCCACTGGACTCTAGAGCAGTGGAGACGTGTTCTCTGGAGTGACCAATCACGCTTCTCCGTCTCTTAATCCACTGGACGAGTCTGGGTTTGAATGGTACTTGTCTGAGTGCATTGTGCCAAGGTAAAGTTTGGTGGAGGGGAACGAAGAGCAAACCAAGAGATTTTGGACAATTTCATGCTCCCAACTTTGTGGGAACAGTTTGGGGACGGCCCCTCCCTGTTCCAACATGACTGTGCACCACTGCACAAAGCAGGTCCATAAAGACATTAAGAATGGGATGTCGCTCAAGTTCATATGCATGTGAAGGCAGACAACCGAAAACTTTTGGCACTATAGTTTATATAGATCCTTTACATAAAGAACACAATGTCTCCATCAACCTGAAGAACCATCTCACTATGCAAATAACCAATTGGGTTGGTAATTTTTCACACCACTTTTTATGTCTTTAGGCATTTACGTCTCACAAAGATCCAATCCCATTTCTTATTTTCACCCCAACCCTTGTTTTTAAGGGTCACTTTGCCCCTTGGAACTGAGATACAACTGGTAGTGGTTGAAATCTTCCTCTATGAAATGGGACCCTCAAATAAAGAGAGCATCACTTCATTAACAGCTACTAGCGCTGTGCTGTAGGCGACCCTGCCCGTCTGCAGGGACAGCAGAGGAGGGGAACGTTCAGCTCCTCACTGCTGGGCTTTAGTTACATTTAGGTGCATCATACGCCTTCAAAGAGGGGGGAATTATTTATTATTGCCATCCATAATTCTTCAGTGATATGAGGCTGAAGTCAGATATTCGTCTGATTCTTATTCGAATTTTCCTGTATGACCTCAAATGGTGCAGCAGTTACATTTTGGTGCCTCTGGCTTCATAACTGCTGGACTATTTTAGGTGGAATGGTAAATTTAGCTAGCTAGCTACCAAGACATCAGCATACGACCAGTAATGTTGAAGATTGCTATGATGAAAAGCTCCATAACACTAACAACATTAAACTAAACTAATACAGTGTTAATCATAACAGAGAAGTGCCTCTGAAAAAACATTTGGAGGGCCATGTAGTCCTAAATCTTCGTCCTACCCCTCTTAAAACGTAGGGCTAAGGGCTAAGAGGTAGGGGCGAAAGGTAAAATGGGATTGGGACACAGCCTCAAAAAGAAGGTATGGCTTGGCCTGATCTTCAAATCAACATAATACTGATGAAAACATGATGACAATAGTACATATTTCACTCACATCCTTGGAAGATGCATGAACTCTTGACTGAGTTCAGTTTGAATTCTCTTTCAATCATCAGATTCATCTGCTCAGGGAAGGGGAGCGAAGCACAACCCACCCATTTTTTCCACACATTGTGTGCAATTACATGTTTCCACCAGAGAGGTTATTCCCCAAAACTTACATTAGAGTGTCTTTAAGCTTGTAACAGACATTAACATTAATATACTGTATATTTTACCTTATTTAAAGATCAATCTGAAATCGAAATAGGCTTTTAGTGCCTTGTTAGTTCATGTTCTTGGACACCGGGGGCAGTCATGGGCTGGCGGTTAGGGAACTGGCCCTGTGACCAGAAGGTTGCCAGTTTGACCCCCAGTGCATGACTGAGGTGTCCTTGAGCAAGACACCTAACCCCAACTGCATGGATAGGGCTGCCCACCACTCCGGGCAAGTGTGCTCACTGCCCCCTAGTGTGTGTGTGTGTATTCACTAGTGTGTATGTGGTGTTTCACTTCACGGATGGGTTAAATGCGGAGGTGGAATTTCCCCGTTTGTGTGATTTAAGCAAAAAAGTATGACTTAAATATTAAGCATGATTCATCATAAAATGTCATTTAAAAGGTTAAATTCCATCCAACTGTAATGACTCTTGCATCACTTCCGAAGCAGCCTCTTATTGATTACATCACGAGTTATGATTTTCATACTTCGATGCCTTGGCATCAACAGTGAACCTGTTGGAAGATATATATTTTTAATCTTTGTATTTTTAAGAGTTGTAAACCTTTCTAAAATCATGAATTGCATTAGTTATGTAATCATAATTCTAATTAACACTAACACTAGTAAACATAGATGCCTCTTAAAAAATATTATGTACTGTAGTTTATCAGATGGATGCATATGCACTCTTTTGAAAACGTTTTTGTTGATTTTCTACATGAAAATACATGAACACATCCTCTACAGAGAACATAAATATGGATTTTTTTCTGCAACTTTTAGAGCACAGTTTAAAATGTGACAACCTTTATACAGGTAACATTTTTTCTTTTTTTTACTAAGAAATTCAGCAAATATACAATAATTGGTTGTTAGTTTTACCTGCAATTCACAATTGTTTGCACACAACGGTAAATATACGCTGTTCATATATCACAGATCAGTGTGTATTATGTTATCTTTAATATTCTTCATATTCACAGAGATATTTTTATTGTAATCAAACATTGTGCAATGTCATACATATTGATGCATTTCAGGTGCACAAATTTATCACTTTTCTAATGAGTATGATGGACATAGTCTGGAATTATGTGTTAATTCAGTCATTAAAATCTATTGATTAATAAGTCATGTTTAATGCAGTGTAATTTCTCAGTCTGGTTTTGCCTTTTAGGCTTCAAGCACTTTTTAGTTGCTCTAATTTTGATGTTTGGGGGTAATGAACGGGTTTACACTCACTGAGCACTTTATTAGGTA
>NC_051225.1:37590757-37593257 GCF_015220715.1 Pygocentrus nattereri
TACTGAAGAACCCTTGAAGAACACTTGTTTAAGGGTGTACACTGACAGTCAAGAGCATTTTTCCTCCTATAAACTCCCTGCTCTGTAGATGGGAGGTTTTGCTCTGATTCGAAGCTTCCCTGTAGCGGTAGCTCGTTATATAATGGCAGAAATGTCTGAGTAAGGCAGATATTTCATTTCAGAAAGGCAGCGGGCAGCTTTATTCTTTGATATTGATACTAAACAGTGTGAGACTCAAACCGGAGGAAAAAAACAAGTTCTGTCACCCTGCTTTCCCTCCTACACCAGCTTTAATGAGTTTATGTAACACCCTTTTCGGCCAAACAGAAACACTGAAAGCTCTCAGGACGGCCACAACACAGGCTAATCCTTCCACTGTACTGTGCTCTCTGAGGTAATGCTCGGAAAAAGACTGTAATTAATACTGTAATAAATTAATTATTAACTTCATTTAGCTTTGGATTTTTCATTAAAGGAGTCATTTTTCAAGGAAGCTGCACGGATGCACGTCCTACCCTGATGTTTTGAGAGGTTTTATATGTGAGTCCACTCTCCGCCTATCTATCTGTGAGCTATGCCATGTGTTTATATGGGAAGGACAGGCTCCAGGCTGAATAGCTCGGGTCACAAGAAAACTAATACACAGGTTTACCTGGACTGAAGCTGCAAAGCTTCGCATAAAGCTTCTCAAGGGAAGGGAAGCTGTCATAAACCCTTTGTTCAGAAATGTTAAAAACACAATATCAATTATATAGGCCTTATATAGGCCTGTCTTTTTTCAATGCACCCAAATTATGACATGTTTCTAGACCCAATGGTGTGAATAAGGTCATATTGTTGTCAATTGCTTGTTGATTGGAGACACAGGCCTACTGATTTGTTGAATAGGTCATATAGACTTTGGTTGAGTTGGTTGGTTGATTGATTCATTAGGGCATAAAGATCTACTGATTGGTTCATAAGGTCATATAGACTGGTTGGTTGGTTGATTGGTTCATTAGGGCATAAACATCTACTGAGTGGTTCATAAGGTCATATAGACTGGTTGGTTGATTGGTTCATTAGGACATAAAGATCTCCTGAGTGGTTCATAAGGTCATATAGACTGGTTGGTTGATTGGTTCATTAGGGCATAAACATCTACTGAGTGGTTCATAAGGTCATATAGACTGGTTGGTTGATTGGTTCATTAGGGCATATAGATCTACTAAGTGGTTCATAAGGTCATATAGACTGGTTGGTTGGTTGATTGGTTCATTAGGGCATCAAGATCTACTGATTGGTTCATAAGGTCATATAGACTGGTTGGTTGGTTGATTGGTTCATTAGGGCATATAGATCTACTGAGTGGTTCATAAGGTCATATAGACTGGTTGGTTGGTTGATTGGTTCATTAGGGCATAAAGATCTACTGAGTGGTTCATAAGGTCATATAGACTGGTTGGTTGATTGGTTCATTAGGGCATAAAGATCTACTGACTGGTTCATAAGGTCATATAGACTGGTTGGTTGGTTGGTTCATTAGGGCATAAAGATCTACTGAGTGGTTCATAAGGTCATATAGACTGGTTGGTTGGTTGATTGGTTCATTAGGGCATAAAGATCTACTGAGTGGTTCATAAGGTCATATAGACTGGTTGGTTGGTTGATTGGTTCATTAGGGCATAAAGATCTACTGAGTGGTTCATAAGGTCATATAGACTGGTTGGTTGATTGGTTCATTAGGGCATAAAGATCTACTGACTGGTTCATAAGGTCATATAGACTGGTTGGTTGATTGGTTCATTAGGGCATAAAGATCTTCTGAGTGGTTCATTAGTCAAGGTCAAGTCAAAAGACTTTTATTGTCATTCCATCTATCTACAAGTACGCAGTGGAGTGAAATTACATTCCTCCAGGAACAACACAGTGGACAGATCAGACAGGACAGTGCAGGCCCAACACAGCACTCATTTCTGGACATGAGGTCATGAGGATAAGGTGCAAAGATTTTAAACATGCTGTGATCTGTGAGTCACGCAGTCAGATGACAGACATAAACACAGCAGTTACTGAGGTAGAAAAACCAGAGTAAACAGTGTAAACACAGTGTTAGCAAAACTTTTCCAGATAGTGCAAGTAGCCCTGCAAAAGAGGTGTGTGTGTGTGTGTGTGTGTGTGTGTGTGTGTGTGTGTGTGTGTGTGTGTGTGTGTGTGTGTGTGTGTGTGTGTGTGTGTGAGGGGGGCTTTCAGATCAGTCCTTGTGAGTTTAAAAACCTGATCGCTTGAGGAACAAAGCTGTTATATAGACTGGTTGGTTGGTTGATTGGTTCATTAGGGCATAAAGATCTACTGATTGGTTCATTAGGACTTATAGATTGGTTGGTTGGTTGGTTGGTTGGTTGGTTGATTGGTTCATTAAGGCATGAAGATCTACTAGCTGGTTGATTATGTCATGTAGGCCTAACGATCAGTTGATTCAGTGATATAAGCGTGCTGATTGGCTAATCAAGCCAAATAA
>NC_051225.1:37598257-37603257 GCF_015220715.1 Pygocentrus nattereri
GAGTGTATCTATGATTTTTACATATTGCAGTTCACCATATTACCATCATAGCCCCCAAGACTATTTAGATCTGCCAGGAATTTTGAGATAAAAAAATTAAGGTGAAAAATAAAGCTTCTGCACCAAGGCTACTACAGCTGACCAGGCTAACTTACTGACTCTCTTGGTAATGCAAGCGTCAGCCTCGAAAGACTCAGTGACACCGTAAGCAGTAAGCAGGCGTGTTATATTGCCACGCAAATAAAAATTAATAAAAGTGTTTTTGACCAGATTCTGCAGACAAGTGCATGATGTGTCAGGAGCACTAACATGTCCACATAAAGGGCCCTGTGTGTTTCAGCCACCGTGGGGACTGCGAGTCGCTATTTGCCTTCTCCTCTGATTTCACTATTCCCTTTTCTGCTCGTAATGAGGCCAATCTTTCATCTTCTGCCGGAGAAGTTGCTTTGAAACAGAGAGGCAGAGAGAAAGAACCCAGCTATATTCATGCTCGGCACTTCATGGGTGGCTTTGTTGTTGAGAAAGAGAGGGAAGAGCTGCATCATGCCCCGAATGCATTAGTAACCTATATTCATGTTAATAGTAATTACTGTAATTTTGTATTACATCCAGTCACTTTGTTAGAAACTTTGCCTTTAGAATGTTGCCAGTAGTTGTTATCACTATGCGTTTGTAAATGTAAGTAACTGCTGCGAAAAAAAAAAGTCCTTAATTTTAGATACTTACATTCTTTCAAGCACAGCAATTTATCATTGAAATAATCCTTACGGCACCAATTTGTAAACATAACAGCAGAATACATTTCTCTTTTGAAATACGATTAATTAAGATGCTTTCAGATGTATTCTCATTTATTGCTGCTGTTTTACAGGATGCCCATTCTGTATTTCCACCTACAGTTGCTGGAGCCCATCCATAGTCAGTGGCTGACCATAGAGCCACTGGTGTCCAGATATTATTTGGATCCATTCTCAGCACAGCAGTCACACTGACATTGTAATGTGTGTATTGCTGGTACAGGTGTATCAGACACAGCAGTGTTGCTGGGATTTTTTACATCAGTGTCACTGCTGGGTCCACCCAATATCCAAATTATCTGGACAAGAGCAACTCTGTGGTCAGAAACTGACCATTCATCAAGGACTGAAGGATAGATGAAGCAAAGCTACATTCACAAAGTGTACACCAGCATGGAGGAGCTTCAGGAGAGAGTTTCTAATAAAGTGGCCGGGCAGTTGAAGTGTATCAGGCCTGATAAAAATGCTATATATGATACTGATATGATATTGGGCTCTAATATACATTTAGCTGTGTGCTATCTGAAAGCACTGTCTTGGGTTTGGAATGGTCAAGGGGGCCCAGGTTTGAAGCTCTAGGTCCCAAGGGAGAGCTGGGCCCCTCGCTTTCTCTTAGCATTAGAATAAGCTTTTCCAGATGTCTCCTTATGTGAATGTATGGATGTGCGTTATGTGTGTGCGCACACTCAGTTTAAAAAGATGAACCATCTCGGACTTGGAGGGAATCCCACATTCGGCTTTCGGGATTCTCAACAGGGCCACAGCACTATCTTATAATTTGAAATAAAGTTGTTCGTGTTTAAATCCAGATAGTGTCTACAGATCTTTCATCTCCCCACCTACACAACGGAGAATAAACAACACAGTATTAAGAAAATAATATTCCACAGACATGACTGTCGTCTAAACATTATAACGATGCTGTCTGCCAAAACCTCGTATCTCAGTTTTTGACGTAATTTGAAAATACCTGTTGCTCTTCTGGGTGAAGTTTATGATGAATGGACCAAAAGAAATGGCCCAAAATTATCCTTCTTATTATTATAAAATTATCCTTAGTCCTTCTCTTGTAAAGTTGTCATTTCAGAGATACGTGGTTTTGTTCCAGCAGCAGCAACATGCTACAGATTGTCTGTATTAACATTTAGACTCTTAACAGTGCTTATAATTACATTTATAATGAGCAAATGTATATATGAGTTTGATCTGAACACGTTGGCTCACACCTGAATAAGACCAGCTTCCAGATCAAATGTCTTGTTCTCTGTGATAATAAACTTTCAGCAATGTCTGTTTTGCCATTTCCAGAGGTCTACATGATATCATCGAAGTCTGCATGTCTGCTTTTAAAGTACTAAAAGTTTTCTAAGCATGCAAAGATGTTAAAGTGGCCACTTGCAGGCCTGGCTCACAATCGATGCTACAGTTCATCCCAAACGTGTTCAGTGGGGTTGAGGTCAGGGCTCTGTGCAGGCCTCTGGAGTTCCTCCGTACTAAGCTCATCAAACGATGTCTTTACGGAGCTCACTTTGTGCACAGGGGCTCAGTGATGCTGGAACAGGAAAGAGTCTTCCCCAAACTGCTGACACAAAGTTGGAAGCTTATAACTGTGTAAAATGTCTTTGTATGCTGTAGCATTAACATCACTCCTTCCCTAGAACCTGGGCCTGAAAAACAGCCCCAGCCCATTATCCCTCCTCCACCAAACTTTACTGTTGGCACTGTGCATTCCAGTAGTGCTCTCCTGACATCCACCAACCCAGATTCATCCATCACATCGCCAGATAGTGGTGTGATTATTCCTTTCCACTCCTCCAGAGTCCAGTGTCCACATGTTTTGCACCACTCTACTGCTGATACTTCGCATTGTGCTTTCAGATCTTAGGCTTATGTGCAGATGCTAAGAAGTTCCCAAGGCACAGCTCTTTTGCTGATGTTGTTTCCAGAAGCAGTTTGAAACTTTGTAATGTAGAGGATAGGCTATTTTTTCTCACTATGTGCTATAGCAACTGGTATTCCTGCTCTGTGAGAAAGTGTAACAGCACTTACAGTTGACTGGGGCAGATCTAGCAGAGTGTAAATTTCATGAACTGACTTCCTATGAAAGTAAGTGCCATATTCACTAGGATTTTTAGCATGATTGCCAATGCCAAAGACCTGAACTCAATAATTCGGAGGGTTGCCCACATATTTTTTTTTTTGGCCATATAGTGTATTAAATTTGATTTCTAAAATTGTGCAGAAACCCTGAATAGTTGAAATTATTTTTTTGCTTGCTCACATTGGCCTAGCTGCATAAAATGTGAATGCACTTCCAGTGTTACCTGATCACGTAAAACTTATACCAAAACACGCTTTGAGAAGTCAAAATCTTCCCAGTATATTTTCGACTCTCTGCATAAACAAGTTAAGGGCGTTGTAAGAAAATGTGTAGTCATGAAATAGACGTGGTGTGTGTTGGTGGAGTGATGAATGCGGTGGAATCACTCAGACGCTCGTGCTTGATCAGCCGTGAAAACGGAGCACAGATGAAAGCTGCTGCCTGTTGACTGCAGTTCAGAGAGGCGGTCTTATGAATATTCAACACCAAAACAGCAGAGAGAGAAAGAAAGAGAGAGAGAGAGAGAGAGAGAGAGCGTGAGAGAGAGAGAGAGAGAGAGAGAGAGAGAGAGAGAGAGAGAGAGAGAGAGATACCTTTTCCGAGAAGAACATAGGATCAGTATGTAACAGGAGCTTTTCTTTTTCTAAACTTCCTCATACTTTCTCACATATTCTGGTTTAACCTTGATGAATCAAGGTCATAACTGCTTGTAATATTCCAGTTTGACATTAGCATGTTAATGTGGTGATATTTACATATCACTGGCTTTAAAAGCATAAATAAATGAATAAATGATGAATATGTAAAAACTGTAAAATAATTGATAGGATAGCTGAAAGATGTCCTGCATGTTAGTAGCCATAAAAAGTGTGTAAATAAGTGTAAACATGTATGTTGTATTGTCATCATTTTTTTTTGTTTGTTTGTTTTTTTTGTTTGTGTCTTTGTTTGTGTTTGTTTTGCTTGTTTTCGAAAAGGAGAAAGTGCAAACATTTTAAAGACCGACAAACACATCCCAGTTCAAATAGACATTAATTTCATTTATATTTCTTTCTTTCTTTCTTATTTATTTATTTCATATGCACAAGAATCTTTCCCAGGCATATTGTAGTGAACCGCTACCAGCTGGTAATGGCATTAACAGATTCTGGAGGTGTGGCTTTGCAGGCAGCCATATGCTAACACTCATGGTATGCATGAGTATGGGGGAGGGGGGTCACCGTTGGTGTGTAGGGTGTGGTTAGTGGTAAACCTTGAGTTTGGTGTTCTGAATGTACCTTCTGTGTTCAATCAAGAGCACTTCTCACATCAGAAGCAGTGCTACCAATGTGTCTTGTTCTCTGCCAAGCTTACATTGGTGTCAGAAGTGGGATAAATGGTCATTGGGAGAAACAGTGCATTAAGAACCTTCCAGGTGACTGGTGATAGAGGCAGAGCCCAGTGGAAGACCGGGACAACTCAAACAACACAGTGAGGTTCCATAGGGAAGATGGCCTGGTGGTGCCCAACAAGACTGGAGGCCAGTGCTAAAAGGCTCACTAGAAGGTTAACACCAGAGCTGGTACGGCAAGGCCCAATGAAGGGGTTGGCACAAGGGGGCTCAATAGTGAAGTCAACATGGCAAGACACAAAGGTGGTGAAGGCAAGAGGGAGGCTGGCAAAAGTGAAAGTGAAACCGTCGAAGGCTTCAGGCGGGACCTCCATGGTGAGCAGCAGAGTAATATATGAGTCAGTGCTGTGAGAGAGAGAGCACAGAGCCTGGGTCAGCAGGTAGATGGAAGCTGACAGGGAGGGTTCAGCAGTGGCCACAGGAGGTGGGTGGACTGCAATGTGGACTACAGATGGCTCATCATGCTTTCCACCATAAGTTTACCAAAATCTCTAAACCAAAAGACGTACATCACACAGCTGGCAACTGCCAACTAGGAGGCTAGCCGAGTGAAGTAATACAGTGATGTCAGCAATTCTGTGTAACAGATCATTTGCTACCTAAAGCACAGCTACATATATTAATGTACTCTATTACTTACAAATAGCTTTGTCTGCCATTATCTGTGTTTGTAAAGGATCTGACTGCTTCACATCATATGATTTCTAAGCAG
>NC_051225.1:37608257-37613257 GCF_015220715.1 Pygocentrus nattereri
CATGAAACCAAACTGCTGCTCACTGATCTGAACCTCTCACCTTAGCCTTGCTTCAACTCTTTCCCATACCTTCATGGTGTGGCTCATCAACTTTATACCTCTGTAGTTACTGCAGCTCTGCACATCACCCTTGTTCTTAAAAATGGGGACCAGTCCACTGCTTCTCCACTCATCAGGCATCCTCTCACTCTCCAGGATTTTGTTAAACAACCTGGTTAATAAGTCCACTGCCTTCTCTCCTAAACATCTCCATACCTCCACAGGTATGTCATCCGGACCAACTGCCTTTCCATTCTTCATCCTTTTTAAAGCTGCCCTCACTTCCACTTTTACTAATTCTCTGCACTTCCTGATCCACTATCTCTCCCCCCGTTGTCCTCCTCTCTCTCTCGTTTTCCTCATTCATTAGTTCTTCAAAGTACTCCTTCCATCTACTCAACACTCTCTGTTCACTCACTAGTACATTTCCCTCTCTATCCTTTATCAGCCTAACCTGCTGTACATCCTTTCCAGCTCTATCTCTCTGTTTAGCCAAACGATACAAGTCCTTCACTCCTTCTTTACTGTCCAGCCTCTCATACAGCTCATCATAGGCCTGAGCCTTTGCCTTTGCCACCATTCTTTTCGCTATGCGACTAGCCTCACAGTACTCCTGCCTACTTCCTTCATCTCTCTGGTTATCCCACTTTTTCTTAGCTGCCTTCTTCTTCTGAATACTCTCCTGGACTTCCTCATTCCACCACCAACTTTCCTTGTCTTCTTTCCTCTGACCAGACGAAACACCCAAAACATTCTTGCCAGTTTCTCTCACCACCTTAGCTGTAGTTTCCCTGTCCTCAGGTAGCTCCTCACTGCCCCCAAGGGCCTGTTGCAAACTTTTCCCAAGCTGTTCCTTTAGGATTATCCCTACTCCATTTCTCTTCATCTCTACACCATGACAGAACAGTTTGAATCCACCTCCAATGTTCCTGGCCTTGCTTCCTTTCCATCTGGTCTCCTGGACACACAGAATATCTACCTTCCTTCTCTCCATCATGTCTGCAAGCTCTCTGCCTTTACCAGGCATTGTCCCTATGTTCAGAGTCCCTACTCTAACCTCCACAATCCTGCCTTTCCTCCTCTCTCGCTGCCTTCTAACCCGCCTTCCTCCTCTCCTCTTTGATGGTCTTCGACCTACAGTAGTCCAATTTCCACCAGCACCCTGCTAGTCAACAGCACCGGAGGCGGTCATTGTTAACCCGGGCCTCGACCGATCCGGTATGGCAATCTTATTTGTGATCCACATGATAGTTTTGGCACAAGTTTTACGCCGGATGCCCTTCCTCACGCAACCCTGACCATTTATCTGGGCTTGGGACTGGCACCAGAAGTACACAAAGTATTAGTAGTAAACGCACAGCGAGTACCTGACTAGTAAACGCACAGCCAGTACCTGACTAGTAAACACAGCTTTGGACAAATTACACACACAAAATCTTCATATTTGTCATTGAAACCATTCTTAATCTTCCACACTGATGATTAGACTTTGGGACACATGTGGCCATGAGGGACAGGGATGCAGCCTCACTCCCTGTTCTAAAATGCAGGGTGTGGCTAAAACAAGGCTACAGACTAAAACTCTGTGTTTCAGTAGTGACATGAAAACGTGACACAGCAGGTTTTAAATAAATTCACCTTAAAAGTCCTTTTAAAAAAATAAAGTGTAAAGTTAGGGGTTGGGGTCTGGCACACACCTCCCGATAAAAAGTACATTTTTGTGTACCACCAAAAAGGGTTCTGTTATTGTGACCATATTAAGCTTGTATTTAATAGATGAACCACTTTTGATGCTATATAGAAACTACTTTCAAAAAGGTTCTATATAGAAACATATACAACACATATCAATCTGAACCATTTCACCATGCAAACAGCCAATTAAACATGCAAATGGTTCTATATAGACCTCATGGCTCTACCCAGAACCGTTCCCTCTACAAAGAAACCCTTAAAGACTTTTTGAAGCATCGAGAGAGGTGTTTCCGATAAAGTGACCAGTGATTGTAAAGGCTGCAGATGTGTTCCAGATGAGCGATGGTATTGGTATTCTGCCATGTACTTAACTGTTGGACTAATTGGCCTCCTTTAATGATTTTAGCTGTGCCCGACATGCTCTCACACTTCACAGAGAGATGCCAAATAGCTTGTGAAAATCGGCAGGTCTATTAAACCTGCAGCCAATTGTGGACAGATGCGACCGGGCTGGAAAATTGGGTTTCAAATGTCACTCGTTTATGCCAATATATTATAGAAAAATGTGTTTTCCGAAACAGAGAATAAATGAAAATGATAGGAGCTGTTTTTATGGTGCTGACATTGATGACCGTATTAATGTTGGTGGTTTTTGTGATGTTTCCTGATGGTGGTATTTACACAGCAGAACCCCAGGAGTCCAGCAGGTTCTTAAAGGACACAAATCATGGAAAATCAAATTCCCCTCATTTTTCTGTAGCAAAGAACTTTAGGTAAATATTGCTAAAGTTCAAAAACATGCCGCTCACTCTCAAGCCCATATGGCATAACATAAGTCTTTGATGTCACCAGGCGACTGATTGACGTATATTGTAATAGCAGCTTAGCCACGGCCATTCATGCTGAAGTTCTAAGGAGTTCCATGATCTGAGTGCTTTTTTGAAGGAGGGCAGCCAATCAGAACAAATCTCATTTACTTACACCTTAAAGGCGCAGTAACAAAATCTGTTTACTTCTGAGAAATAAAAGAGAGTACGAAAACAGTCATGTTAACTAAATTATGATCATTTTGACACTAAAATCCTCACATATATTACATTTACATGTACAGCATGTAGCAGAAGTGCTTTGTCTATCTAAAAGTATCTCTGCTAGGTACCAATAGGTTAGAGAGAGAGAGAGACTGTCCTGAGCTCAGATACTGCTAGAAACAAAAGTCACTGTTGATACCGAGAGAAAAAGGAACAGCGCTGAACACAGAACAGTGCAATACAATGCAATACAATACAATGCACGGTGGCGTGGTGGGTAGCACTGTCGCCTCACAGCAAGGAGGGCCTGGGTTCGATTCCCCGGCCGGGCGACCGGGGGCCTCTCTGTGTGGAGTTTGCATGTTCTCCCTGTGTCTGCGTGGGTTTCCTCCGGGTTCTCCGGTTTCCTCCCACAGTCCAAAAAAAAGACATGCAGTCAGGCCAATTGTGTAAAATGATCAAATTGTACGTCGCTCTAGATAAGAGCGTCAGCCAAATGCTGGTAATGTAATGTAATGTACACTACAATACATTACAATCAATACTTAATTCAATGCTCATTTAAGTGCTGTGTAAAGAGACGGTCTTCAGTCTGCGTTTGAAGACAGTGAGAGGCTCTGCTGTTCGGACAGCCAGTGGGAGTTCATTCCACCACCTGGGCTCCAGTACAGAGAACAGTCTCCACGCTGGTCTTCCACGCGCCTTGAAGGATGGCGGGTCAAGCTGAGCTGTACTTGAAGCTCGAAGGGCTCGTGGTTCAGTTCGAGATTTCACCATTGCCATCAAGTCGATAGGGGCTGGTCCATTTTTGGCTTTGTAGGCAGCATTAGGGTTTAAATCTGATGCGAGCAGCTACAGGAAGCCAGTGAAGGGAGCGCAGCAGTGGGGTGACGTGGCTGAACTTGGGCAGATTGAAGACGAGCCGTGCTGCTGCGTTCTGGATGAGCTGCAGAGGCTTGATGGTCTGCATGGGATGACCAGCCAAGAGCGAGTTGCAGTAGTCAAGCCTTGAGATGACCAGAGACTGCACGAGCACCTGGGCGGCCTCTCGGGTGAGGAAGGTTCGGATCCTCCGGATGTTGTACAGGAGAACCCTGTATGACCGTGTTAGGTTCGTGAGTCGAGAACGATAACTGGCCATCCAGAGTCACACCAAGACTTCTTGCCTCTACAGACGGAACAATCAGAGAGTTCTCGAATGAGACGGTGAGATCATGATGAGGACCTGTAGTTGCAGGGATGAGTAGCAGCTCAGTCTTGCTAGGATTGAGCTTCAGGTGGTGAGCTGCCATCCATGAAGAGATGTCAGACAGGCATGCCAAGATGCGACTCTAAACCTGTGTGTCAGAGGGTGAGAAAGAAAGCATTAGTTGAGTGTCATCAGCATAACAATGATAAGAGAAGCCATGAGATGATATTACATCACCAAGACAGCTGGTGTAAAGAGAAAAGAGAAGAGGACCCAGCACCGAGCCTTGTGGGACACATGAGTGCTTTTAAAGTGAAACAAGAAAAACACTAAGTTTTACATAAACACTGAAGGTGTTAATCCAACAGATGTTGGATTGTTAAGGGCATTAATTTAACAGGTGCTTACTCAACACTGTAGGTCTTAGTTCGGCAATACCCCTTCACTCAGCACTGTATGGTTAATGCAAGCTTTTCATTCAACACTGTAGGTGTTCATGTGACATTCAACACTAACGGATGAATGAGGTTAGGGAAAGAGTGTATATTAGTGTAGGTATTAATTCAATATTGTATGTATTTATGTTGGGGTTTACTGAACACTAAGTGTTAAAGACTGTGTATATTAATGTATTTATTAAGTCAACATTGTATTTATTAATATTCATTCTAATTCCACTAATTCAACAGTTTGTGTCAATTCAATGTTGCATATCAACACTACACACTTAAAAAATGGTTCTTCAATGGTTCTTTAGCAAAGGCAATCATTCTATTTAGAACCGAGAGTTCTATATAGAACCATTTGCATGCTCAGTGTTCTTTGCATGGTGAAATAGTTCTTCAGAATGATGGTGTTTTATATGGTTCTATACAGGACCTTAATGTTCCTATATAAAGGACCAAAGGTTTCTTCTATTTAAAAGCGTGACATTGTAACACTAACAGAACCCTTTATGGTGCTATATAGAACCACATACATCAGTTTGAAGAGCCATTTCACCATCTAAGGAACCACTGCCTTTCCAAAAGAACCCTCAAAGAACC
>NC_051225.1:37615757-37685757 GCF_015220715.1 Pygocentrus nattereri
GGGGAAGAGAGAGAGAGAGACAGCGAGAGTGGGAAAGAAGAGAAAGGGAGAGAGAGGGGGAAGACAGACAGTGAAAGTGAAAGAAGAGAGAAGGAGAGAGGGGGAGAGGCACAGTGGGAAATAAGAGAGAAGGAGAGAGAGGGGGAAGAAAGACTGAGAGTGAGAAAGAAGAGAGAAGGAGAAAGAGAGGGAAGAGAGAGAGACAGAGTAAGAAAGAAGAGAGAGGAGGAAGAGAGAGAGACAGACAGTGAGAGTGGGAAAAAGGACGGAAGGGGAGAGAGGGGACAAGAGAGAGACAGTGAGAGTGGGAAAGAAGAGAGAAGGAGAAAGAGAGGGAAGAGAGAGAGACAGAGTGAGAAAGAAGAGAGAAGGAGAGAGAGGCGGAAAAGAGAGAGAGAGTGAGAGCGGGAAAGAAAAGGTGTGGTTAGTGTAGTGGGTAACACCTCTGCCTTCTACACTACAGACTGTGGTTCAGCCCCCCACCTGGGCAGCGCCCTACACTACACCAATAAGAGTCCTTGGGCAGGACTCCTAACACCAGCTTGGCCTACCTGTGTAAAATGACCAAATTGTAAGCCAAATGCAGTAAATGTAAAATGTAAAAAGACGAGGGAAAGAGGAAAAGAGACTGAGGGAGAGAGGGATTGAGTGTAGTAAGGGGGAGAGGAGGATAAGGAGACAGAGAGAACTAGAGGCTTAGAGACAGAGAGGGGGAAGGGGAAAAAGAGAGGTAAAAGAGTGAGAATGAGAGAGAGGGAAAGAGTGGGGGAAGAGAGAGAGAGAGAAAGTAAAGGAGGAAGAGAGAAGAAAATAGAGCAATAAAAAGAAATATAGAGATGAAGAAGAGAGAAAGAAAGAAAGCAGAAAGTGAGAAAGAAGGAAAAGATAGAGTGAGGGAAAAGAGAAAAAAGAAAGCAAGAGAGGGAAAGAAAAGAGCAATGAGAAAACAAGAAAGAAGGAAGGGAGAGAAAGAGAGGGATAGGGAGAGAGATGATGATGATGATGTAGAGGATGAGGGTTCAGTGTCAGTGTGTAGAGGCAGACTGACTGTGTGCTGCTGCTTCTCTGTTACGTAGCCCAGCATTTTGGACACTGCCATCTGATTGGCTGATCGGGAGTCTGATGAGTGTGAGGGGTCTGTCTGGGTTTCCTGCGCATGCTGGTGCTACACACACACACACACACACGTGCTGTGTCCCTTCAGAATTCCCCACACATCTCAAGGTGGAGATCCAGTGTCCCCCCTTTAACTCCTGCTAAACTCACCAATGTTGATGGGGATCTGACAAACTCTTCGTCCAGAACATTCACTTTCCAGCACACATCTAAAACACCGTCCACCAGAGGGGGCCCTTCAGGGCCGTCTCCACCTTTAAAAAAGGCCTAAAGGTTTAACAGAATAATGATGCATGTTGTCTTCAAACTCTGTATTGTTGTAGTGATACTCTTCTTTCATTGTCGACCCTCTGGGGTCCACAAACTCACCCGTGTGTCAAAGCTCAACGTTTCTATATCTGGTTCTGTATCTTTGTGATAATCCAGCACAGAAATACAGTTCAAACATTTTCTGGAGAGTCGCCCTTTCCATTCCATCTTATCATGAGATCGTAATTGACCAATGGACACACAGGAAATCACTAAGGACTGACCCATCATGCCGGAAAACCTTCATTTGGGCATTTGGTTAGAAACAGCAGGGTTAAATTCTTGAAATGTTGTACAGTCAGAACTGCTCTCTCTGTGGTGTGTGCTACGATCTGCACGTGGGCCCACACTTCAATTCAAAACCTGCGCTAATTTATAGTAGATCATTAATTTTTCATAGTAGATACTGAAAAAAATCATAGTCATTATTTAGTAATTCATAGTAGATACTGAATATTTCATGGTAGATACTGAATAATTCACAGTAGATATTGAATAATTCATAGTAGATACTGAATAATTCATGGTAGATACTGAATAATTCACTGTAAAGGCTGAATAATTCGTAGTAGATACTGAATAATTCATGGTAGATACTGAATAATTCACTGTAAAGGCTGAATAATTCGTAGTAGATACTGAATAATTCATGGTAGATACTGAATAATTCATGGTAGATACTGAATAATTCACAGTAGATATTGAATAATTCGTAGTAGATACTGAATAATTCATGGTAGATACTGAATAATTCACTGTAAAGGCCGAATAATTCGTAGTAGATACTGAATAATTCATGGTAGATACTGAATAATTCACTGTAAAGGCTGAATAATTCATAGTAGATACTGAATAATTCATGGTAGATACTGAATAATTCACAGTAAAGGCTGAATAATTCGTAGTAGATACTGAATAATTCATGGTAGATACTGAATAATTCATAGTAGATACTGAATAATTCACTGTAAAGGCTGAATAATTCATGGTAGATACTGAACAATTCATAGTAGATACTGAATAATTCACTGTAAAGGCTGAATAATTCGTAGTAGAGACTGAATAATTCATGGTAGATACTGAATAATTCACAGTAAAGGCTGAATAATTCATAGTAGATACTGAATAATTCATGGTAGATACTGAATAATTCACAGTAAAGGCTGAATAATTCGTAGTAGATACTGAATAATTCATGATAGGTACTGAATAATTCACTGTAAAGGCTGAATAATTCGTAGTAGATACTGAATAATTCATGGTAGAGACTGAATAATTCATGGTAGATACTGAATAATTCACAGTAAAGGCTGAATAATTCGTAGTAGAGACTGAATAATTCGTAGTAGATACTGAATAATTCATGATAGGTACTGAATAATTCACTGTAAAGGCTGAATAATTCGTAGTAGATACTGAATAATTCATGATAGGTACTGAATAGTTCAGAGTACAATCATTCAACTCTGAAGTTGATAGTAAGCGTGCTGTTTAAGAAGTTTCCAGGTTGTAAATATTTCACTTTAGTTTCCAGATGTTAGCCTGGTGGAGGGTTTGGGAATGAGCTGATGAGTTGAGTCAGCTGTGTTAGAGCAAGAAAAACATGAAAAAGTGCAGAGAGATTCCAGGAATAGGAGGGAGATACAGTTAGACGACCGCTCGGGGGGATCCAGTCAACATGACTGTAGACTTCAGCAGCAGAGCTTACCCAGAAGGCATTGCGATCTCACACAACTTTCTTCTTAGTGAAAAAATGGTGCATAAAGCTATTTATACATGTGATTGGGAGCCGTGAAATATGTGATTAGAATATAATGTGATTTGCTAACTTTGTAAAATTGTTTTGTTTATTGCTTTTACACAAAATTTTACATCACTTTTTCTATTTATTTCCTTCAATTAAACAGCCTGTTTTGGTCACTGAGCTTTTAAGACTTAATATACAGTCATATGAGATGGTCAAATTCCATGTTTTGTTGATTTTCTGAGTGAGGGGAACACATTAAGGGGAAAAAGTTACGGCATATTTTCTAAAAACACCATATTTAATTGTGTGCTTTGTAGAGGATTGAACTTATTTTCACCTAGAAAATCAACAGCAACATGCAGCTTGACCAGGTGTACTCAAACTTTTGCACAAGACTGTAAGCAAATTGAAACACTCCTTATAACTTCAGTGTGAGTGGGTGGGGCTAAACTGCTGTACGCTGAATGGTTGGATAGTGGATGTATGTAAGAATGTGTTGTTTTTCATGACGTCTTAATAACAAAACTCAACTCCAGCCCAAAATAAACTCAGGCCCAGCCTTACTTTCCAGTGTCATATTCATATATGGACCCTATTGGCCGGCAACATATGGCCCTTTTACTGCCCTGTTGTGGCTCCACAGCTGAATTATATTTGCAGGTAAAAATAAAATAATCCTCCTTTACAGTAAAATAAAGCTCTTTCTAACACCGTTTTAACGCTAAATGGTCTTAAACGCTGGAGTTGAACTGCTAATTCACTCTTTAACCCTAAAGATCAGCGCAGGCTGCTGGTCACCATAGCAACACTGACAACAATCTCGCCTAGCTAGTAGCTCACGGGAAGACAAAGAGAAAGATTTAATACTTCAGTAATTTGAAGATGAATGGGCTTTTATAATCACTCCAGCTTGTTTCCTGAGACGATTAATCTGCAGTAAGAAACTGTCAACACACAAAAAAAGTTGCGAAGCAGAAGTCAGTTTCTTGTTCGCCGGCGTCTTGTTTGAATTTTCCCCGTTCCACCTTAAATGGTGCAGCAGTTACATTCTGGTGGCTCAGGTAGCATTTAAGGTGTGTCACGATTGGCCCCTCCCAGTCCTGCCCATATGCGTTTGTTTTGGTTTTGTAACGCCGCCCCTGATTGTTTTCACCTGTCCCTCGTTGTCTCTTTGTTACTTAAGCCCTGTGTTTGCACTTTGTCTTTGCTGGTCTTTGTTTGATGTTTGTTGGAAAAGGTTCCTGCTGGAGATGTGAGAAAAGCAGCTAGAGCTGAGCGAAGTAAGCCTGCGTATATATGTTTTAGCCTATACTAGTATACTAGCACATACTGAGCCATATTTACAGCCAAGATGGTAAAATGGAGATAAAGGTTTGTGTGTTGAAAGGACACAATGACTCTTCATAACATTTCGGTTGCAAATCCCTGGGCCAGAGAGTGAAGGTTGTGTTTGTGAAACTCTAACGATGCGTGTATTGTGTGTATACATCTAACATCCTGCCGTTTTGCCAGATGTTTTCATGCAAACCTACAAACATGAACATGTCTATACAGGGTCACATGACCTACATCCTACTGCAGCGTCTAGTTCCAACCACAACCTGCCACACTTGCTCCAGCTAATTAACTTCTTACAGAGTTCCTGATTGGCTGGATCAGATGTATTAGTGCATGTTCTCTACTGCATGCTGCTTACTCTTTTCCCCGGGATCCACTTTTAATATCTGTATCATGTCTCTGCCCCTTAGAATTGAACTGTATCTCTACTGATGTATGTAAATTAGCTGTGTTTGTTTGATTGGCTCATTTAACAAGCAGTCAAAACCCTCCTTGTGAGGGGCCGAGCTAAACTGCTGTCTGCTGAATAAGCAGGTGTGTGTTAGTGTTGTTTTTTAACGACATCACAGTGAATTCTGGCAGCTTATTTCTCACAAATGGACTGTATGTATACATCAAACTTCATGAAAATTTTTTTTTTTTTGTGTGATACGGCTCCTTTAAGACAAATAACTGAATAAGATGCCTGTAGTTTATGGGTAAAGTCAGCATTATTTTGATGTTTTTTTAGAGTGTCTTGGTAGATTGAAGTCAGTTGAGCATGCAAATTACCAAGGAAATCACTTCAGCTGGATACTTCGTGCTTTCTGTCAAGGGCAAGTGCGTTCTTATTGAAATATCCTCCTCTGCCCTGCAAGTGGCCACTTGTGTGACGTAGCAGATACTCAGAGGTCAATGAGGTCGTAGTAACTGAGGCTTTTGACTGGCTTAATATATGCAGCCCAACAAGCTAACATATCATGTTTGTGGGTATTGAGGCCTTTTATTTGGTGCTGCTTATCTGATTTAAAAAGAAAATAGTCCATATTTATGTTCATCACATTTCTGTAAGTGCTGATTTGAATCCGTTTTGTCTTTTACATTGTAATAATATCTTTATATAGACATAATCTTTCCCAGATCTTAGATCATTAATGTTTTGTTTGTGATTGTTGATGAATATGAGACTTTATATGGCTTTCTACATCCATAGCATCCTTTGGATTTGACCTGTAATCTTTTAAAGGCACCACAACTTGTGTTCCAACCGCTCTTTATCCAGTAGAATTAAACAGGCTGACATACACCGATCACAGCAGCACTGCTGTGTCTGATCTACTTGGTCCAGCGCAACACACACTAACACAACACCACCACATCAGTGTTACTGCAGTGCTGAGAATGATCCACCACCCAAATAGTACCTGCTCTGTGAGGGTCCATGGGGGTCCTGACCACTGAAGAACAGGGTAACAGTGTATCAGAGAAGCAGATGGACTACAGTCTGTAACTGTAGAACTACAGAGTGCAGCTATACAGTAAGTGGAGCCGGTAAAATGGGCAATGAGTGTAGAAACAAGGAGGTGGTCATAATGTTATGTCTGATCGATGTATGTAAATGAGCTCTGTTTTGATTGGCCCTCATTCAAAACATCATGCTGAAGCATTCCTTTAACTTCAGTGTGAATGGGTGGGCCCAAACTGCTGTTGACCAAATAGACATATGTAAACATGTTGGTTTTTGTGACATCACAACAACAGCAACTTCAAAATGGGCTTAGGTTCTGGATTCAAAGACATGTATTACAACTCAGAAAAGCACAAAAAAGTGAAGAAAATTTGGTTTTATGATAACTAATTTCTACAGGCTTTGCCAGACATCCTACAGCCATGAACATGCTGTTAAGTATGCACTGTAAATGACTAGCACAAGCTAGTTGGCCCTGGATGAGAAATGCTACTGCAGTAAGCCTTCCAGCCTAGGAGTTTTTCATTTTAACATGTAAGAGCTTAATTGAGCAAGTTGGCACTGGGGCACAATAAGCTGGAATTTTTTATTCCTTTGTAGAGCAGGAAAAAAAGATTATCAGAGAAAGTCTGCTATTTTTATCTCGCTGTAATAATGCATTCAGCTCTGTATCGATTTTGTAGATGTGTCATAGCTCAGGATACAGCAATAATCTAATGAATTTAGCCTGAAAAGGGAAAACAGAGAGAGAGAAGAGAGAGAAAGAAAAGAAAAGAATGCAATAAAGGATAAAATCAAGCACATAGCCGTGCAATATCCATAGACACACACTGGCAGTAGAATGGGCCATGCAGAAGAGCTCAAACGTGGTGCTATCATTGGATGCCAAGTCAGAATTTCTGCCGTGTTAGGTCTGCCCCAGTCAACTGTATGTGCTATAATGGTGAAATGGAAGCATCTAGGAGCGATAAAGTGAGCTTCATAAAGACATGGTTTGATGAGTTTGGTGTGGAGGAACTCCAGTGACCTGACCTCAACCCCACTGGACATATCTGGGGTATTGGAGTGTCAATTGTGAGTCTGGCCTTTTCGTCCATCATCAGTGCCTCATCTCACAAATACGCTTGACTGACTGGACATAAACTCCCACAGAAACACTCCAGCCACTTCTGGAAAGCCACAAAAGGAGGGGCAACTTCATATCAATGCACATTTGTTTTGATTTGGAATGGGATGTCCAACAAGCTCCAAGCACTGAATTACTGATTTTTGTACTGAATAGAGAAACTGAGAGAGAGAGAGAGAGAGAAATTATGAAAGCGAGAGAGAGCATGAGAGAAAGAGAGAGAGATGGAGAGCGAGTGAGAGAGAACGGCAGAGAGAGAGAGAAATTATGAAAGCGAGTGAGAGCATGAGAGAGAAAGAGAGAGAGAAAGAGGGAGAGAGAGAAAGAGAGAGCACGAGAGAGAGAGAGAGAAATTATGAAAGCGAGAGAGAGCATGAGAGAGAGAGAAAGAGAGAGAGAAAGAGAGAGAGCGCGACAGAGAGAGAGAGAAATTATGAAAGCGAGTGAGAGCATGAGAGAGAAAAAGAGAGAGATGGAGAGCGAGTGAGAGAGAGCGGCAGAGAGAGAGAGAAATTATGAAAGCGAGTGAGAGCATGAGAGAGAAAGAGAGAGAGAAAGAGGGAGAGAGAGAAAGAGAGAGCACGAGAGAGAGAGAGAGAAATTATGAAAGCGAGAGAGCATGAGAGAGAGAGAAAGAGAGAGAGAAAGAGAGAGAGCGCGACAGAGAGAGAGAGAAATTATGAAAGCGAGTGAGAGCATGAGAGAGAAAGAGAGAGAAAGAGAGAGAGAGAGAAAGAGAGAGCACGAGAGAGAGCATGAGAGAGAGTGCGAGAGAGAGAGCATGAGAGAGAGTGCGAGAGAGAGAGAGCATGAGAGAGAGAGAAATTATGAAAGCGAGTGAGAGCACGAGAGAGCAGGAGAGCGAGAGAGAGAGAGCATGAGAGAGTGAGAGAGAGCACGAGAGAGAGCATGAGAGAGAGCGAGAGCAAGAGAGAGCACAAGAGCGAGAGAGCGAGCGAGAGAGAGGGAGATAAAGAGAGAGAGCATTTGGGTATTTAAAAGTAAAATTTGCCTGGTCTGAATCTAGAACTAATCATCAGCATGTCTGTCTTGACATCGTGAGTAACCTTAAACGTCAGTCAAAATCCACCCTCCCCCCAGAGCATCACTCATTACAGACACGCCAATCACTTAGAAAGAGAAAAGAAGAGGGCGGTAGGAGAGTGAGATAGACAGGAACAGAAGAGAGATTGAGAGAGAGAAAAAGAAAAAAGGGAGGAAAAGACAAAGTGCACGAGAGAAACAAGGAAAAAGAGGGGGAGAGAAATAGAGCAAGAGAAAGAAAACAGAAAACAGGTTAAGGGAAAGGGGAGAGAGTAACAGATGAGAGAGAGGGAGTGGGAGAGGAAAAAAGAGAAAGGAAAGAAGGACAGAAGGGAGACAGAGAGAGGAGGAGAAAAAGCGAAGGGGGGTGTAAGAGGAAAAGATGGAGAAAGAGAAAAACAAAAGGGGGTTAGTAAAAAAAAAAAGTGAAGAGAGGAAAGAAAAAGAGGGGGCATTGCCCCACTGGGAGACAGTCGCCCTGCTTTTGGCCCTAATCTTTGAGGTTTATTAGCGTGATGACTGTAAGCAGCTTTAGCTTTAGAGTTTAATGGGGTTTGTGCTGGAACCCCACGCTGAACTGATCATCAGGGATTTAACGCCTCTGAAAACAAAAGCAGATTTAGTGATGGTGGATTTGTTGGTGAAAGCTAATCACCAGAGTCGAGTTATGTAGCACATGTTCATTTGACTGGTAAAACACTCTCAGTCCACTTTATTGGAAAGACTTCTACTTCCATTATACGGCCACTTTATCAGAAACACCCACCTTGTACTTCCACTAACTGGCCACTTTATTAGAAACACCAATCTTGTACTTCCACTAACTGGCCACTTTATTAGAAACACCAATCTTGTACTTCCACTAACTGGCCACTTTATTAGAAACACCAATCTTGTACTTCCACTAACTGGCCACTTTATTAGAAACACCCACCTTGTACTTCCACTAACTGGCCACTTTATTAGAAACACCAATCTTGTACTTCCACTAACTGGCCACTTTATTAGAAACACCCACCTTGTACTTCCACTAACTGGCCACTTTATTAGAAACACCAATCTTGTACTTCCACTAACTGGCCACTTTATCAGAAACACCAATCTTGTACTTCCACTAACTGGCCACTTTATCAGAAACACCCACCTTGTACTTCCACTAACTGGCCACTTTATTAGAAACACCAATCTTGTACTTCCACTAACTGGCCACTTTATCAGAAACACCAGTCTTGTGCTTCCACTCACTGGCCGCTTCACTGGAAACACTGTTTGCCATCCAGTGCCAACCAGAGGAGGATGGGTTCCCCTTTTTGAGTCTTGGTTCCTCTCCAGGTTTCTTCCTCTTACTTTTGGGGAGTTTTTCCTTGCCATTGTTGCCATTAGCAACGCTCATGGGGGCTTGGACCCAGATTTTTTTGTAAAGCTGCTTTGTGGCAGCACCTGTACATAAATAAACTTGGACTTTGACTGACCTCGTATTTCCACTCACTGGCCTCTTTATTAGAAACACCTCCACTATTCAGGTATGCAATTACTGATTGCCGTACTGATCGCTACCTCATTCGTCTCTGCAGTTTCTGACCACAGCATTGCTGTTGTATAGATATTACTGCTATTTATAATGGAAGCCAGTGCTCAGATGCTGAATGTTGAGCTGATATTTGGTTGTGAAATCTTTGCCGTTGATGTCTGGCAGTGAAATAACCGTAAACAGCTAGAAATAATCAGCCTAAGACAAAGTGACGCACCCCAAATCGTTAGTGTTTTTATCTGTGTTGCTAAGAAGTTCATATGCTCTATTAACAATCTGGCTATTTTTTCCCCGGTGTTGATTCCCGGTTTCTGTATTGCTCTCAGATCGCTGCTGTTTCTCTTGACTTTGGGATCGATCAGGACATGAGTGCCTGACTCTGCTTAAATCCGTAATCTGTGCTTTGTAAAGGCGTTTAAAATGTTAAGTACTCAGAATTGATTAATGAATTTCAGACCTTTTGAGATGCATCATTTGCTCCTGCTTTTCTCAAATCCCAGTCACAGCTTAAGACACTAGAGTCCTCTGTTTTTCAATCATCCTTTCATTCCGCATGCTTCATGAGCTGCACAAATAATTGTGTTTTTAATTAAAGTGGTTATTTTCGCCAAAGCTCGCGGTGCATTCCACTCAGCATCATGCCAGCCTCCTCATTCATGGGTTCTGGAGTAAATCGCAGGAATGCTACTGCATTAGTTGATCTAATGTAGCTGATCGTTAGTTGATCTAAGACAGTTGGTTTTGGGTTTTGTGAGCACGAATGATGGACAGTTCTTTGCTGCTTTTCATAAACTGTTATAAAAGTCAGGTAACTGCAGTTAACAACAGCAACCACTTTATCACTCGGAATCATCCGTTATTATTACAGTTTGTCCTAATCATGCAACTCTGCACTAATTACTTCCATATTACAGTTATCTTCTCCGCTGTACGTTTCAAAATTCTCAGATTGCTTTATTGTTTTTGTGTATATATTACTGTGTTGATCCAGTCACATTGGTGTGAAGATGTAAACAGAGACATTCAGAGTGGTTCGGTGTGAAACGCTCCATTCTAGAGAAACTTACTCAGTCGGAACTGTTCACAGTGGTGGTGATAGGAACCAGACGTCCACCTCTAAAAGCTCCCTCACAGAAAGTCATTATATAGAATGATTATGAATACATTGTCTGATGCCTGAGACACTGTTTTATGCCAGTTTTGAGAAGATGTTGGTCTACAATGTGTTTCATCTGTTCCTAGTGGAGGGATACATACAGGGTGTTGTGAGGCAAAATAGACCCCAAAGATTTTTTTTTTTTTTCAGATTTTCCACCATTTTACCATCATTAGTATTCCATATAAAAGCTCAGAAGGCACGTGTAGGTTTTAGTAAATAAATAAATAATACATAAAATGTCTATATGGATGTTGTAGTCATGGCGATCTCTGGTTCCGGTCACCACCACTGTAAAGAAATCTGAGTCTTTACAATCAACAGTTTCACGGCAAGCCACTCAGACGTTGTTTCTCAACCGCTGAGAATTATGCAGATATTTTTGAAAAAAATGTGCCATTCACCTTTAATGTTCTTGTTTATATAAATGTATAAATAATCACTTCAGAAATGCTACATAAAAGCTCACATGCTTCACCACCTGATCATTTGATGGTTGTGACCTATTAAATATTCAGGTCCAGGCCCTGACGGAATCCCGAGTGTCATTGGGATTTCTGGGTGTTACAGCGATGTAGAGATAAGGCAAACACACTGAGAAGGTCAGCAGTGCTGTTGGAGGTGTGTGTGTGTGTGTGTGTGTGTGTGTGTGTGTGTGTGTGTGTGTGTGTGTGTGTGTGGAGGAGAACAGGTTCTTTTGGAGGACAGCCAATGACTTTCCTTCATATAACACTGACATTGTGCGCTCCTATAATCCTTTTAGATCTTGCAGCTGGTGACCGGCTCTGGACAGAAAAGACATAAGTTTTATTCAGTTACATTCATGCAGTGCAATTTTTGTTGGATTTTGAGATCTTTAAGACATCTTTTGAGCTCTATAGGACACACGTTTTCAATGGGAGACCATTCTGGACCTGTAGGCAGGTCAGTCTAGCTCCTGTGGTCTTAGTTTATGCATTCATGCTGTTGTAACATGTGCAGAGTGTTTCTTGGTGCTGTTATGTTGAAAAAAGCATGGACATTCCTGAAAAAGACGGCGTCTAAAAGGCAGCATATGTTGCTCCAGAATGTGTTTAGTATTAATGTTGCTTTACAGATGTTACTCACTAATACGAGCCCTCATGACAGGATAGACCTTGGACAATGAACTTCATGCTGGCTATGATCTGGATGGTCCTGTGCTCCTTTGGCCCGGAGAACAAAATGTCCATTATTTCCATAAACAGTCTGAAAAGTTGACTCTCCAGACCACAGTGCATGTTTCCACTGAACATCAGCCCATTTCAGACAAGCTCAGCCCAGAGAAATTGGCGGAGTTTCTGGACGTTGTTAATGTGACTTTCACTGTTCATAGTACTGTCTTAACTTGGATTTGTAGATGCAATAACAGAGGGTATTTGTTGACAACAGTTTTTCAAAGTACTTCCAAACCCATGCGGTGATCTCCATGCTGGTTTTTAATGAAGCACCGTCTGAGGGCTCAAAGGTCACGAACATTTAGTTGTGATTTTCAGATTTATTCTTCATGCCTTTACTTCTCTACAGATTTCATTACAGACTGTAGCTTGGTGGAGAGTGGTCCACCACCCAAAAATATCCAGACAAGTGCAGCTCTGTGGTCAGAAGCTGATCATTGATGAAGGTTGACTAACTGTGATGAGTGACTGTACTGCAGGTCTCTCTCGCTGGAGTGCATGAGGCTTAAGAGCTTTGCTGAAGTACACAGTAGGAGTATATTAACAGCAGACATGAAAGCCATGAGCGTCTGTTTCATACTCAAGTTCAAGTTCTTTGGCCCCCCCATTACAACATTACAACATACTCACTGGCCACTTTATTAGGTACCTAACACCAGAACCAGAATATCAAGAATGAAGTTCTAATAACATTAATATCCAGAATTCGTCATATTTCAGTTCTCAAAACACATCATTTAACATATTGGAAATAATACAAAATGTGCCATTTTGTTTTATCTCATTCTTCAATACAGTCACCTGACACTTTATTAGGTACACCCTGTTAGTAAAAGGTTGGACCCCCTTTTGCCTTCAGAACTGCCTTAATTCTTCGTGGCAGACTTTCAACAAGGTGTTGGAAACGTTCCTCAGAGATTTTGGTTGGTTGTTTGAGTTCCTGCTGCCTTTTATCATCTGGAACCAGTCTGCCCATTCTCCTCTGACCTCTCACATCAACAAGGCATTTTCGTCCACACAACTGACCGCTCACTGGATATTTCCTCTTTTTCGGACCGTTCTCTGTAAACCCTAGAGATGGTTGTGCGTGAACATCCCAGCAGATCAGCAGTTTCTGAAATACTCAGACCAGCCCGTCTGGCACCAACAACCACGCCACGTTCAAAGCCCCTTAAATCCCCTTTCTTCCCCGTTCTGATGCTCGGTCTGCACTTCAGCAAGTTGTCTTGACCACCTCTACAGGCCTAAATGCACTGAGTTGCGGCCGTGTGATTGGCTGATAAGCTATTTGTGTTAACAAGCAATTGAACAATAAAGTGGCAGGTGAGTGTACATCAATACATAATTTAACACATCCACAAAACCTTGTATCTCCAAAATGGTAACTTTACAGGAGATGGAAAATACAGGCCAGCTAATCAAAACAGAGGTCACATGCATATATCATAATTATAAAGAAGCCCATTTCTTTCGATTGTGTGGTTTTACATAAGACACAGTCACAGCTCTCTGTACCTAGAGGTAAAAGCGTAACGTAGAGTATGTGATGAGGAGTGGACGAGAGAGGCCCGGACAGCTAGACCACGTCAAGCAAGTGTAAGTAACCGGCTAACAAGGTTACTTTATAAGGCTCAGAGTGATAAAGTCAAATCTACAGATGGCGCTGTGAACGCTGGCAGTAAGGATACTTTGTACAAAGCCAGCAGCAGTGGTGGAGTATAGATGGAGTATAGTGGTGGAGATAGAACAAAGCAATAGAAAGAATAAAACACCTAACCTGCCTTACTGGAGCTAAGCTGTACAAACATAACGCAGGTGGCACTCGCCTCTTACCTAGTGTGTCTTTATAAAGTGATACTACCGTGTTAGACGTAAAGGTGCACCCAAACTGCCTGTCCACTCATCACACTAGAAGGAGAAGGATGAAGAGGGAGAGAGAGAGACAAAGTGAGGCCAAGGCAGAAACTCAAGTGCCTACAAATTTAATTTGATGGCAAATCACCAAATTGCCAGCAACCTAAAGGTCTCACAGACACACAATGCTCTCCCCTCTTTACGTATTCCCGGGTCAGACTTTTCTATCTTCAAACGCCAACCTTATTCGGTCAGCAGCGATTCCGATTGGAGGAGGAGGGTACAGCAGTTGATTTCCAACTGGAGGACGAGTACACGGCCTGAACGTCGGTGACGCGGTCTTTGATTGGGTTGCACTTGATAGGAAGTTAGGTGGGAGAAATAAAAGGAACATGCTTTTAAGACTGACGGGTGTAAACGCGCTCTGCTCTGATTGTACTACATTCAAAGCAGTCCAGGCTGAAACACTCCTAGTCAGTACAGGCAAGTCTCAAGTCGTCAGAGAGAAACGCTCCAGTTTTTTACAGCAGTCGTTTGTCTTGCTGATATCGTCTTTTGAACACGATTTGTCTCCTTCACGACACAGCAGTTTCATTTGGCATCGCTATGATGACCAGCCACATCGAGGGGGTATTACATCTGCAGTGGAAAATGAAGTAGCTGGTACCAAAAGCGAGCCGAGCTGAGTTGAATTGAGCTTGTACCATGCGGTGGAAAAGCAACTATGGATGGGTGAACAAATGGATGACAGGCAGACAGAACTTGATAGCACAGTTATGCTCGCTAGGTAAGCTTTCGCTTGGTATATAGAGGAGCGAATGGAAAGTCTTCATACTTGAATATTACAGCAAACTATTTTATTTAGAAATAAAGTCAGGAAAATATATTTTTCCAGTGTATAGACTGTTTAATCTTTTTCAAGCCTAGAATCCAGACACCTACTGGGGGTAGTCATGGGCTGGAGGTTAGGGAACCAGCCTCATGACCGGAAGGTCGCTGGTTTGGTCCCCAGAGCCGACAGCACGTGACTGAGGTGTCCTTCAGCAAGACACCTAACCCCCAACTGCTCCCCGGGTCCTGCGGACTGGGCTGCCCACTGCTCCGGGCAAGTGTACTCACTGCCCCCTAGTGTGTGTGTGTGTGCTCACTAGTGTGCATGTGGTGTTTCACTTCACGGATGGGTTAAATGCGGAGGTGAAATTTCCCCGTTGTGGGACTAATAAGGGAATCTTAATCTATTACAAATCCCACTGTAACGTTTCGTTTCAGCCCTGTGGATGTGTATATTTATGGCTGATACAAATTTAGCTCCTGAAAGTAAACAAAGACTAGATGTCTGGACCAGAGTAGATCAAAGAGCGTCTGAGAAACGAGACGAAGCGAGACGGAGAGAGAAGTAAATGCGAGCTGACCTTGTGGGCTTTGTTTCTCGTCCTCCAGTGCCAGCAGTTTGTAAACGTCTGTATTTAGTCTCATATTAGCGACAGTATCCATATGGCCAAAGGCCTTTTTAATATTACACCCAGAGAAAAGCAGAAAAGGGTGCTAAATGACTAAGATATAAGTGGTTTTGTGAAGGATGAGAGAGAGACGGATTGCGTGGCTTGCGAAGAGAGAGAGAGAGAGAGAGAGAGAATGAGTGAGGAAGAGAAAAGAAAAGCGATTAGTCAGGAGTGTAATAGCTGTCTGAAATGGATGTATTTTTATCCTCCAGCACAACTCGCAGCAGTCGTGTGGGGAAAGGTGCAGAGTTCAGTCCTTTTACAGAAACAGAAAACAAAAAGTGCTCAGAAACAAGTTTCACTGTTGAAGGAATGAATTCATTACACCCACATTACACAGCAAAATCAGACTCACAAAGCTGCAGTTTAAAGCTTAGTATATATTCATTATTCTGTTTTTGCTATGGATTCAATTTACATTACATTTTGCTCCATGTTTGTATAGTTGTATTATAAAGTACCAATAACATCATAAAGAACTTTTTATATGGCACCTTTTATGCATAGAAATGCAGCTTAATTTAAATAAAACATAAAAATCAAGTAGGTGGAACAGTAAAAGCAAAACAAAAAACAATAAAAAAAGTGGTTGTTTTAATAAAAATGTCTAAAAAATATGAACAAATAGAACAAACATAGAATGAGAATGAAAAATGAGACCGATCGAATTAAAATAAAATTAGATTTGAAATAAAAACACGGAGCTAACAATGTTAAGGTAAATAAAAGCATTTTCATCTGCTTTTTAAAGCTGGTGACAGATGATCCCTGGCAAATGTTCTACATTTTTTAGATGCTGCTTCAGCATCTTTTTGTGCTTCATCCTGGGAACATTCAGTAAAGCGGCACTCAATGATCCTAAAGCGCCATTTCAAGCATGTTCTGTCAGCGTTCAGGCATGTATGTAGGTATAAATCCAGAGATTATAAACCAGTAAAAGAATTTTAAAATCGGTTCTAAAGGAGACGAGCAGCCAGTGTAACGAAGCTGAAACAGGTGTTGTGCCCTTGTGTAACCCTTGTGCTGTTAATGGAATAATCTTTGACTCTAATGCTGCTCACATGAACCACCGAGTTTATATTGATGAAGTAAGAACCTGTTTTTGATAAACTGAGAGGCAACTTATGTTCTTAACTAGAACTAGGCCGGACAGCTAGATAACAGGCTAAACAACTCCATCGCCAATATCACAGGCTTGAATTAAAGTGCTTACTGTATAATTAAGTGTAAAACCGCACCATAAAAGTCTAAAAATGTCACTTGAATGTCTTACACACTTCCAGTGTTTGTGTTTCAGTCAGAGGTAGCATCAAACCCAGGCTGAATCCCAAACAGCTCCATATTCCCTAAATAGTGTGCTAGTTATGAAAGTTTAGAACTGTTTATCGAGTGTGGATGTGGCCAAATGACTATTTTTTTTAGGTATATTTTTCATTGTTGGGATGCAAGATCCAGTATTTAAATTCCTATGTAGTGCACTATGTAGGGAAGGGAGCCATTTGAGATTCAGCCCCAGCGTGAGAAGAGAGACATCGCTGGATTGGTGCTAAACAAGACTTGTGGTGGTAATTTACTGACCAAAAAGTACTTATAAAGCAAAGGGTTTTGTATGAACCTGTATTTGTATTAACAGTGCTGTGTTATATGTTTATTGTTATATGACAAAGTTTAAAAAGTCATGAAATGACCACCGTGTACAGCGATGGGCGACCAAACATTCTCCTCAGTCAGAAGTCCCTGGTTGCTTAGCAGTGATACTGTACTCTACAGGAACTACAACTCTTGGCACAATACTTTTTATACGTTTGTATCGATTATTATTAATAATAACAAATTATTTTCTGAAAAAATGTGCATGCTATCATATCTAATGTTAGCCGCTGTTTTTTAAAAGCAATTTGAGGCCATGCGTTAGTGATTTTATCACAAGGAAGGGAGGTTTAGGCACTTTGCGTCATGCCTTTTTTACCCTTGCCGTGATAAAATTGCAGTAGTGCACTTATGCAATTGAAAAAATGAATGACTTTTGCATTTGATTTACATTCTGTGTGGACAGATTTGACCGTTTCCCTCTGTTTCAGTGTCTAAAAAGGACAAAAACGTTGCAAAAATGTAAAGGAGAGTTTTTAAATAAGACAGACAACAATAAAATTTAATCACATTCAAATCATAGTAAAATATCTCCTCTTCTATGGATTAAAAGGTTCAAATCTGCACTTTTCACACTCTTCCTCCACTTGTTTCAGTTTATTACGGGTAAGAAACAATTAAACCGATTGTAATTCTGCACTAGGCGTTTACATTGCAGACAGGGTTAACTGCTTCCTGACACTCCCAGGGCCTGAAAGCGCAGCACTTGAATCCGCGCATAAAATATAACAAGCGTTGTGTGTCCTGTAGGCGCCACCATAGAGACATGACCCCTGACCCCTGCTGTCAAACACAATTACTGTATATGGCCAGTCAGGACCGTCTCAAGGGGGCCAGCGGTGCTTGAAGCAAATAAAATGAAGCTGCGTTTGTTTCTGCAGTGGCATATGCAGAGCCATGGGCATTTCGCTCAATTCAACTGCCCATTATACCCACAGCACCACAACACATGCCCCATTCAGAGGGGCACCCTGTGGCCAATTGCTTTCCATTGGAGCTTAAACACTATAGACCATGCTGCAGTCCATTTGGACTAAATGTTTAAATGCAGCTTGCTTGTGGGTGTAAGATTCCCCAGAGGACTCTCTCTCTTAGTAAGTGTTCAGCTGAAGAAGTTACAGCAGAGTCTGTAAGTACACACAGAAGAATAAAAGTTGTTTTGTGCTATTCCGAGTGAACCCTGACATGTCTGCCTCAACATAGTGTGCTGCTGTTATTAAAATATGTAATAAAAACCAAGTCAAAACTTTATTTATTGTTAAAAATAGACATTCTTCTACTAGCAGTTTGCCACTTTTGTTGTGGCATCAAACAGTAAGCTTAATTTCTAAGTTACCCCCTTAACAAGCCCCTTAGCAGGCTGACACTTCTATAACCTAAGAAAACCTCAGCCGGTTTACACTGAAGTCCCTGTAGTTGCTGAATAATAAGAATTAGTATGTTATATGCAGAGGTGGATGGAGTACACAAATCATGTACTGGAGTTAAAGTCGAGACCCCCAAGGTAAAATATCACTCCAGTAAAAGTAGATGTTTCTCCCTTTAGACCTCCACTTGAGTAAAAGTACTAAAGTATTTCCCTTCAAATGTACTTAAGTATAAAGTAAAAGTACTAAAAGAGTAAATCTGGCTCTGATGTCCTGTTATCATTTTTATAACCAGACTGGCTTCATGAACTCATTTCAGGTGAAAGTCCTCCAGCGTCTCTCTTGGTAAACCAGTCTTTTAATAGAACGTCATTAATTAGTGACGCTGACGTCTATTAAAATGATCAGAAGCACAAAACACTGAAGGTAAACAGTTTCCATCAGGGAGAACCGAGTGGCTCTGAAATCACTTTTTACACACAAGCAAAGTTTCAGCTTCAGATTTATTTACAACTTAGTTCCAAGTTTAAGTTGAATAAAAACTGGCTTTAAACTCAGGATCACAGATGAGCTCCTTTACTATGTTGATCTGTAGGCGTCTGTTCATAAACATAAACCAGCCCAAACTCATTTACTATAAAATGAAATGGTGTTTGTAGAAATTCAGAAAAAAGCCGCGTCAGTCTCGACTGCATATGTGGACATATTTCTATATTGAGCTCTATTTACACAAAGTTAGGTTAGTTCATCATTTATGTTGAACAGACTCTCCCAAAGTTTTACGCTGCTGCGCTGACGTTGAACCGCGTGCTGCACTGGGTCGGTATGACCAACAGGTCAAAACCAGCTCTAAACAAAGTGACCGCTGGGCCCTGATTGGTGCTCTGGCTTTGTGGTTCTTTCGTTTTGACATGTTACGTTTTTATACACACAGAAACCAAAAGGAACGACAGATTTCTCAAAATGTAGGAGGAAAAAGTCGGATATTAGACTCTGAAATGTAGTGGAGTGAAAGGAGAAAGTCACCCAAAATGGAAAAACTTAAGTAAAGTACAGATACATAAAAAAAAAACTACTTAAATACAGTAACTAATTACATTTACTTAGTTACTGTCCACCACTGGTTATAAGCCTGAGATTTTAAGCGTTTAACTCAGATACACTGCCTTTGCAACTTTAGCTAAAATGTGAAAGAGACTGTGTAAGTTTCTGTAGGTCCACACTGGCTCCAAACTGTCCCTGTCTGCTTATTACTATTTCTAGTGAATGGACTCATTAGCGGTATTACATACACTCCCAGGCCACTTTATCGGAAACCTCTCTCGTACATTTTGCTGTACAGTTAGTGATTTTGGCTCCTCTGTTGATGCATGGTTTGTGATAGCCTAGTCTAGTCCTCCATCAGTGGTCAGTATTATAATCATGCCAGAAAGACTAAGGAGGTGAGAATGAAGGAAGACAATTGCTTTAATCCTTGATGGATTTTTCCACGTTTGAAAGTTAATAATTCAGTAGAATTGTTATGAGTCTTTGGTGTAGGCTCCGTCCTTGATCCAGGTCTTGGCTTCAAGGCTCCCCTCTCTGATCCTGCTGGATATAACGATATACGGATATATGGCAGGGGCGAAACCTCCCCCCCCGGCCGCCCAGTCAGGGGCTAAACTAGTGGTGGGGAGGAAGGAGGGGAACATTGAAACATAGGCACCTGAAAGCAGCAGGGTAGGTATGTAAGTAGTCAGTTTAAGGACAGGTGTAGGCCCACGATTGGTCAGGATTAGAGTCTTCCTAAAGCTTCCATTCACAGAAGATTTTTTTGAGTTCCTGTCTGCAGTGAGGCCTTTTCTGTAGCAGGAGGCGTGAAATTTGAGGGTCTCATAGCTTTACAGAAGCGTGTGACGCAGGCCTGTTCTGAAAATAAAACATAGTAAAACTCATTAACAGTGTAGTGGGCAGAGATTGATAGTTGGGGGCGTGGCCTCTCACATTCAGTAACATTCAGTAGCAAGGGCCCCAGCCGATCCCAGTGACTGAACACTAGAATTGATTGAGTGTTTTGATTGAAAAGCATTTCAGTGAATTATAAAGAGAATGTATTTAATCAGTGTAGTTATTTGTACAATACGCACCTGGTATTTATTACATTTTTATCTTATCTCCAGCAGCAGAACAGCTGGACACAGAACAAACAGACCTGTTCATCATCCACATACTGGAGAGAGGGAGAGAGGGAGAGAGATTTAAGAAAGAGAAAGAATGACAGACAGAGCGGGAGAGAGAGCAATTAGAGAGGGAGACAGAGAGAGAGCAAAAGAGAGAAGGAATGAGAGAGAGAGAGAAAAGGAAAGAGGGAGGGAAAGAGAGGGAGAGAAGGAGGAGAAAGACAGAAAAGGAAGATAGAAATAATGAGAGACAACTTTGAGGGAGAGAGAGAGAGAAAGAAAGAATGAAGGAGAGAAAAAAACAAATGAGGGGGAGAGAATGCAAGAGAGAGAAGCAGGTGAAAGAAAAAGCGAGAAGGAGAAAAGAAAGACAAAGGTGATGGAGAGGAGGAGGAGAGAAGGAAGGAAAGACAAGAAGAAGGGAGAAGGGCAGAGGGAGAAAGGCAAGACATTAAGAGAGAAGAGAGAGAATAAGGCCGCGATGAGAAAATACAAAGACAGAGAAAAGGAAAGAAATAGGGTAGAGAGAGAAAGACAGAGAGACAGAAAAGCATGGTGAGAGAACGGAAGAGTGAGAGAGAGAGAGCTGAGTGAGAGAGAGAGAGAACTTGAGCTGATGGACAGAAGGTGCAATGCTGGAATGACCTGGTGTTTCATACACTAACACACTAACAGTGTTTATTATCAGTGTTTATTGTGGAGTTGCTGATTAGCTGACCAGTATCCACTCTCCTCTGACCACCTGTGAGCTCTGCTGCGCTTAAGCTCATCTCACTACACTCAGCACTTTAGGTAAGCTTAAAGGGGAAGTCCACTGACGTTTCAAAATCCCTGTATAATTTAATGGTTAAGATGTAAACAGAGTCAGTCAGAGTGGCTTGGTGTGAAACACTCTGTTCCATAGAAACTTACAGAGTCAGGATTGTTCACAGTGGTGGTGATAGGAACCAGACGTCCACCTATAGAAGCTCCCCCAAGGGGCTCCCGAATGGTGCAACGGTCTAAGCATTGGCCCCATCATCAGGAGGTTGCAAGTTCGATCCCTGGTGAAGCTACACCCATCCATAGCCGGGAGTCCAGGAGAGCACAATTGGCCTCGCTGTCTCTGGGTGGGTGGGTAGGATGCCCCCCCTCACCCCACCCCCCCTTCCCCTCCCATCACTCAGCGCAGGCGTCTGTTAGCTGACGTAACAGATCTGGCGGCTGGTGCTTTCCTCCAAGCGCGTTTGGCTGTTGCATGAGCGGCAGTTCGAAAAGAAGCGGTGGTTTGTTTCACAGGTCTCTGAGGAAGCCTGTGCCAGCCCCACCCTCCTAGCGTTGGTGACATCGTGTGGTTGGGGGAGTCCTAAGTAGCAGGTGGAATTGGAAACGACTAAAATTGGGGAGAAAATCGGGTAAAAATAAAAATAACAACAACAAAAAAAAGCTCCCTCAGAAAGTTCCTACATGATAGTTATGAATTCACTGCCTGATATTTACTCTAGAGTCCATTCATGGTAGCGGGATACATGCACAGTGTTGTGACGCAAAAGAGTCACCAAAAAATCATATTATTTTAGATTTTCCACTATTTTACCCTCATCGACTACTTAATGTACTTTCTTACAGCAAAGTAAGAATTTCATTGTACAGTATAACTGCCTGTTTCTGCTTTGCGTATGACAATAAAACTCTTGGATCGTGAATCAACATTCCATGTAAAAGCTCAGAAGAGTCGTGTGGGTTCTCTGGTGGTCCTGGGTGATAAAGTGTCTATATCTGTGTTGTAGTCATGGTGACGCCTGGTTCCTATCACCACCACTGTAAAGAGATCTGAACCATTTCACATCAAACCCTCTCTGAATCTCTCTGTTTACATCTCACTGAAGTGCTAAAAAATGTGAAAAGTTGGTGGGAATCTCTTTTAAGAAAGAATGAAAGAGGAAGAGAGAGAGAAAAGTGCACAAAAGCTACTGTATAAAAAATAGATGAAGAGAAAACAAACTGTCTGATGTTGTACGTAAAAAATTGGCTCTAAACCAGATATTTTGTCAGACCCTGTCGAGTTCGGCTGGGGTAGCAGACTTTGTGTGTGTGTGTGTGTGTGTGTGTGTGTGTGTGATTATGTAAGTGTGTGTGCTGTGGTTCAGTCACACTGACTCACTAAGACATTTGTGTCCGTTTTTTTGGACACAGATACAGAGCTCTCTCTCTGTCCTCGCTCTGCTCTTCTTCTCATCACTCTCTCTCTCTCACTCTCCTCTCCCCCCTCTGTTCTTCTTTCTTCCACTTTTCCTTTCTTTCCTCACCATCTTTCCTCTGTGATCTTCTCTTCCACCTCACCTGCAGTTACTGTAGAAGTCAGAGCTCCAAACCAGCGTGAGAAACATAAAAAAAAAACAGAAACTAACAGCATTTCGCTACTCTTAAAAAATATGGTTTCAAAGGGTTCTTTAGTAAAGACAGTGATTCTATAGACCAGAGGTGGACAAAGTACACAAACCATGTACTTGAGTTAAAGTTGAGACCCCCAAGGTAAAATATTCCTCCAGTAAAAGTAGAAGTTCCTCCCTTTAGACCTCCACTTGAGTAAAAGTACTAAAGTATTTACCTTCAAATGTACTTAAGTATAAAGTAAAAGTACTAAAAGAGTAATTCTGGCTCTGATGTCCTGTTATCATTTTTATAACCAGACTGGCTTCATGAACTCATTTCAGGTGAAAGTCCTCCAGCGCCTCTCTTGGTAAACCAGTCTTTTAATAGAACGTCATTAATTAGTGACGCTGACGTCTATTAAAATGATCAGAAGCACAAAACACTGAAGGTAAACAGTTTCCATCAGGGAGAACCGAGTGGCTCTGAAATCACTTTTTACACACAAGCAAAGTTTCAGTTTCAGATTTATTTACAACTTAGTTCCAAGTTTAAGTTGAATAAAAACTGGCTTTAAACTCAGGATCACAGATGAGCTCCTTTACTATGTTGATCTGTAGGCGTCTGTTCATAAACATAAACCAGCCCAAACTCATTTACTATAAAATGAAATGGTGTTTGTAGAAATTCAGAAAAAAGCCGCGTCAGTCTCGACTGCATATGTGGACATATTTCTATATTGAGCTCTATTTACACAAAGTTAGGTTAGTTCATCATTTATGTTGAACAGACTCTCCCAAAGTTTTACGCTGCTGCGCTGACGTTGAACCGGGTGCTGCACTGGGTCGGTATGACCAACAGGTCAAAACCAGCTCTAAACAAAGTGACCGCTGGGCCCTGATTGGTGCTCTGGCTTTGCGCTTCTTTCGTTTTGACATGTTACGTTTTTAGACACACAGAAACCAAAAGGAACGACTTTGCATAATGATTTTGCATAAAATAGTGGAGTGAAAAGTAAGATATTTGACTTTGAAATGTGGTGGAGTGAAAGTTAAAAGTCGCCCAAAATGGAAATACTTAAGTAAAGTACAGATACACGAAAAAACTACTTAAGTACAGCAACCAATTACATTTACTTGTTTACTGTCCACCACTGATATTGACCCATGAACCATGCAGAATGGTTAAATGCTTCTTTTCATGGTGAAATGATTCAGATTGTGTTGTATATGGTTCTATACAGCACCAAAAACAGTTCTCTAGTACTCTGACAATCACAATAGAAGAACCCTTGTTGGTGCTATATAGACCGACAGTGGTTCTATATAGAACCATGAACACTCAAGGAACCCTTTGCATGATTATAAACTGTTCTTCGCGTGGTAAAATGTTTCCTCAGTTTGGTGGAGAATGTGTTGTACATGGTTCTGTATAGCACCAAAAAGGGTTCTGCTATTGTTATTTGATGAAGCTGGTTATTATAAAAGAACATATAACCATATCCAACACATTCTCCTTTATTCTGAAGAATGCTTTCACCGTGCAAAGAGCTGTTTAATCATGCACAAGGTTCTTTGAGTGCTCCTGGTTCATTATAGAGCCATTGTCTTTTTCAAGAAGCCTTGAAGAACCACTTTTTTAAGAGTGTAGAAGCAGAAGTGCCAGTGTAAACATGATCATGATGTTCTGGAAACAATGTTGCTGTTTATTAACATTATTTTTCCATTTTCTTCAGCCCATATGAGCAGAAGTAGCTCGTTATTTTTGGTTTAATCATTTTTGTCATTTTGGAGCATTTCTGCTGGTACATTCTTCCTGACATCTTCACCTGGTGTGAAGAGCTGTGTTCAAACAATGTAGAGAAATAAAAATCACAAAAAAAGAGATGCATGTTATGTTTCTGCGCACAGTGACAGTATTAGGCCTTGATATAGTCTCACACAGTCCCATACAGTCTGCAAAGCAACAGAATTAACTGGTTTAGAAACAATATATCAGTTCAACGGCAGCCAACAAGACCCTGTGCACAGCGCCAGTGTCAGTCAGCCCTGTGCACTCACTAAGGTCTCACCTCACCCTCAAATCAAAGCTGATTTTTGTTTACAACTTTAATGAGAGGACAAAGTGGAACTGTTACAAAAAAGGAAAAAAACACATTGAGAGTGAAACGCATGAACAGCCATCTGGTAACTTGTTCCTTTCTCTCCAAGTTTGTTGTTGGTAAATAACAACAGTAAAAATCTAAAACCATCCATCCATCCATTTTCTAAGCCGATTCTCCGTCAGGGTTGCGGGGGGGTGCTGGAGCCTATCCCAGCAGTCTTCAGGCGGAAGGCAGGATACACCCTGGACAGGTCACCAGTCCATCGCAGGACAGACAGACACAGTCACTCACACCCAGGGGCAGTTTAGCATGTCCAATTGGCCTGACTGCACGTCTTTGGACTGTGGGAGGAAACCAGAGAACCCGGAGGAAACCCACACAGACACGGGGAGAACATGCAAACTCCACACAGAGAGGACCCTGATCACCCGGCCGGGGAATCGAACCCAGGCCCTCCTCGCTGTGAGGCGACAGCGCTACCCACCACGCCACCGTGCCACCCCTAAAAAATCAAAAACATAAATATGCATGTGCATGAAAGAAAACTCATGCTTTGCAGCAGCGGCCTCTGTGGAGTCCAGATCAGTCCAGATAGCGTAGAGGCATGATGGCTCACTATTAATAGGTACACAGCATTTTAACCCCTTAAGTGGCCAGGAATGTATGTATAACTGCTAATTCACCCTTTAACCCTGAAGATTGGTGCGCAGACTGCTGGTCACCATAGCAATGCAGACAACAATTCAGTGTTGTCTCATACAGAGAGAAAGGTTTAAGACGAACATCAATAGTTTGAACACAAATCGACTTATTTGCGTTTATAATCACTCCAGCCGGTTTCTTCACACCTTTAACGTGCAATAGGAAACTGTCAAACACTAAAACTTCGCAAAGATAAAGTCGGCTTCTCATTCACCAGCTTCTTGTTAAAATTTTCACATTCCACCTTAAATGGTGCAGCAGTTACAATCTGGCGCCATTTAAGGTCAAACGTGAAAATGCGAAACTCATTTCAGCCTTGTAAAAAAAAAAAAACGTTAAGAGACATTTTACATGAAACTATTCCACTTTTGCGGAAATGTTTCCTGCTGGAGACGTGAGAAAAGTGGTATATGTTATGTTTATGTGTCGTCTTTTTCTGTCAGTCTATTGGCTGGTTGTAAAGCAGAAATCTGATACTGACTGACTCTTGTAGACCCAGAGTTTTCCTGTTATCTGATTATTCAGGGGCATGAAAACACAATGACTCAGTTACTGACACAGTCTGATTTTCTGCAGTTATCAGATTATTAAGTGTAAACACACTGAACCAGTTACTGACACAGTCTGATTTTCTGCAGTTATCAGATTATTAAGTGTAAACACACTGAACCAGTTACTGACACAATCTGATTTTCTGCAGTTATCAGATTATTAAGATTAGTAAACACAATGACTCAGTTACTGACACAGTCTGATTTTCTGCAGTTATCAGATTATTAAGTATAAACACACTGAACCAGTTACTGACACAATCTGATTTTCTGCAGTTATCAGATTATTAAGATTAGTAAACACAATGACTCAGTTACTGACACAGTCTGATTTTCTGCAGTTATCAGATTATTAAGATTAGTAAACACACTGAACCAGTTACGGCCACAGTCTGATTTTCTGCAGTTATCAGATTATTAAGTGTAAACACACTGAACCAGTTACTGACACAGTCTGATTTTCTGCAGTTATCAGATTATTAAGTATAAACACACTGAACCAGTTACTGACACAGTCTGATTTTCTGCAGTTATCAGATTATTAAGTATAAACACACTGAACCAGTTACTGACACAATCTGATTTTCTGCAGTTATCAGATTATTAAGATTAGTAAACACAATGACTCAGTTACGGCCACAGTCTGATTTTCTGCAGTTATCAGATTATTAAGTGTAAACACTCTGAACCAGTTACAGACACAATCTGATTTTCTGCAGTTATCAGATTATTAAGTGTAAACACTCTGAACCAGTTACAGACACAATCTGATTTTCTGCAGTTATCAGATTATTAAGTGTAAACACTCTGAACCAGTTACTGACACAATCTGATTTTCTGCAGTTATCAGATTATTAAGTATAAACACACTGAACCAGTTACTGACACAATCTGATTTTCTGCAGTTATCAGATTATTAAGATTAGTAAACACACTGAACCAGTTACTGACACAATCTGATTTTCTGCAGTTATCAGATTATTAAGATTAGTAAACACAATGACTCAGTTACTGACACAGTCTGATTTTCTGCAGTTATCAGATTATTAAGTATAAACACACTGAACCAGTTACTGACACAGTCTGATTTTCTGCAGTTATCAGATTATTAAGATTAGTAAACACAATGACTCAGTTACTGACACAGTCTGATTTTCTGCAGTTATCAGATTATTAAGATTAGTAAACACACTGAACCAGTTACGGCCACAGTCTGATTTTCTGCAGTTATCAGATTATTAAGTGTAAACACTCTGAACCAGTTACTGACACAATCTGATTTTCTGCAGTTATCAGATTAAATATAAACACACTGAACCAGTTACTGACACAATCTGATTTTCTGCAGTTATCAGATTATTAAGTGTAAACACTCTGAACCAGTTACTGACACAATCTGATTTTCTGCAGTTATCAGATTAAATATAAACACACTGAACCAGTTATGGCCACAGTCTGATTTTCTGCAGTTTTTTTTTTTGGTGGAAGAAGATGTGAATATTAACAAATATATCATCGTTTTTGCGACATGACCTTTTACGTCTATCTTTGCTGTTTTTTTTACTTTTTTGCAAAATATGAAAACTCTCTGTTCTTTACGTTGTGTTAAAGTTTTAAATTCAACTGACCAAAAAATGGTCCAAAATGACTTGAAAAGAATTCTGGTCCATTAACTTCCATTAAAAGTTAACAATGTTGTTCCTTCTCCTGTAGAATTGCCATTTTGGAGAGGGTTCGTTTTTACAGCAGTGAGACCTTAATTGATTTTCAGGCTTTTATTTCACGGATCTGTTGTACACAGACAATAAACCATTTAATGCGTTCTGTTGCTTTAATGTACAATAACCAAACATACTTTCATCTGCTTGTTTGAAATGAAGAAGCGTGAGTCAGTAAAGCTCTGTTTAACTAAAACTGTTAAGTTTCATTTTGACCCTTTATAATTGAACTGCAATTGATTAAAATGATCCCTGGTGGAAGAGAATTAGCAGTAAACTGGGAGAAAATTGGGTGAAATTGGCACCTGGAATTCTTAGGTGTTTAACATCAGAACTGGTATCAGCAACTAAATTTTCTTATAGGTTTGCCGTTAGTTTTACCTCACGATCAGAGTCTCATCTGCTCACTCTCGATTTCCCCTCCCAGCGTTCTCATTACTGCAGAGTAAAATCATAATTACAGGCAGCGTAATCGGGAGATTATGTAATGAAACAGGAACAGAGTGAAGTAGAGATGGAGACGCTGTGAGTGGAGGAATGGATAATGTATATGAGGTCCAGAACAAGGTCAGAGAAAAGCGGCGATTAAGCCAAAACAAGAAGAACGCAGGACAAAAATGGAGAGAAGTAATATGACAAGAAGAGAGAAAATCAGAGAGCTTAAAGCCAGAGGTATCTGAGAGAGAGAGAGAGAGAGAGAGAGAGAGAGAGAGAGAGAGAGAGAGAGAGAGAGAGAGAGAGAGAGAGAGAGAGAGAGAGAGAGAGAGAGAGAGAGAGAGAGAGAGAGAGAGAGAGAGAGAGAGAGAGAGATGATGAGAGACAGCTAGAGAGAAAAGAGAGCGAGTAACTGTCATGGGACAGGGAGAGAACAAGAAAGAGAGAAAAAGCAAGGGAGAGAAAGAAAGGGTGAGAAAGAGAGAACAAGAAAGAGAAAAAGAGCAAGAGAGAGGAGAGGGTGACTGACAGAGAGAGGGGAGAGGGTGAGTGAAAGACAAAGACAGAAAGAGCAAAGGAGATAAGATAGATAAAGAAAGAGGAAAGAGAAAGAGACAAAAGAGAGGGAGGGAGAAAGAGAAAAACCAAAGTAAGAAAAAAAGAGTTAGGAAGGAGGGTGTAGAAGAAAAGAGAGAAAAAGGAGTGGGAGAAGGAGAGAGCAAGAGAGAGGGTGTGTAGGAATAGATCGAGGAGAGAAACTGAAAGGAGAAGACAGAGTGGGAGAAGGAGACAGGTGTGAAGGGTATAGAGAGAGAGAGAGAGAGAGAGAGAACACAAGTCTTTTAATCCATGAAGTGATGGAGGCATGGGTGGTCCTCAGAGGCTGCGCATGAAAGGAGAAAGAAAAAGGGAGGAGAGAGGGGAGAAGAGTGAGAGGAGGACGGGAACTGAGTTGGATTTCCATGCATTTATTTATGAGAGAAATAGAGATATTTTTATACTGTTTGCTTTCTGCTGTTTGTGTGTTGCTATCATTCTATCCAGGCCCCACCCACTAATCTGTTCTTTCATAGCTGCTATTGTGAGGTTGAAGCTCATTACACTTAATGAGAAACTGTAGAACAGACTCGGTTTATATCACAATACCTACATTTAGAGTCGGTTATTCATTCAGCCTAATGAGAAACTGTAGAACAGACTCGGTTTATATCACAATACCTACATTTAGAGTCGGTTATTCATTCAGTCTAATGAGAAACTGTAGAACGGACTCGGTTTATATCACAATACCTACATTTAGAGTCGGTTATTCATTCAGTCTAATGAGAAACTGTAGAACGGACTCGGTTTATATCACAATACCTACATTTAGAGTCGGTTATTCATTCAGCCTAATGAGAAACTGTAGAACGGACTCGGTTTATATCACAATACCTACATTTAGAGCCGGTTATTCATTCAGCCTAATGAGAAACTGTAGAACGGACTCGGTTTATATCACAATACCTACATTTAGAGTCGGTTATTCATTCAGCCTAATGAGAAACTGTAGAACGGACTCGGTTTATATCACAATACCTACATTTAGAGTCGGTTATTCATTCAGCCTAATGAGAAACTGTAGAACGGACTCGGTTTATATCACAATACCTACATTTAGAGTCGGTTATTCATTCAGCCTAATGAGAAACTGTAGAACGGACTCGGTTTATATCACAATACCTACATTTAGAGTCGGTTATTCATTCAGTCTTACGAGAAACTGTAGAACGGACTCGGTTTATATCACAATACCTACATTTATGTAACTGTGTCTTTTGGGCGAGTAGTAAAACAGTACATGGTCACGCAATTTATCACTCCATTCTGAATTTAACGAAGATCGTACGAAAACCCGGACAAAAGTGCTACAGAAAAATAAGTATAAAAGAGAAGAATAATATTAAATGATGTCGCAAAATCCATAATAAAGCATGAGCAAAAGATGATGTAAACCATCTCAGAGAAACAAAAGCAGATAGAGAGGAAAAGGATGCATGTGAGTTGTGTATGTGCAGAGGAGGGTGTAAGTGGAGGTCAGTAGCTTTGGTGGGACTGGGACACGGAGAGCTGCTATGATTCAATATGACAGCCAGAGATTTACATGCAAGGCTGGAGTCATCCATCATTTCTAGAAAACAGAAGTCTGCGTTGTAACAGTGTGGACAGTAGTTAAAGAAATGTCAGCGTCCAGCCATACCTGCTGCATCTTTAGTGCATCTTCTGTTGGCAGAGATAATCATTTCATTATGTTTCCCAGTTAAAAAAAACAAAAAAAACTGTTGACGTGAAAACCATTAAGAGTAGAAGTCAGTAGGCAGGGTCTTAATAAAACTCAGTTTTAATGCAAATAAGAGTCGGGCCGGGGGCGGGGCAAATGACCGGGCCCTTTATACCCTTTATTATTTAATAAAGCTCATCATAACATCATTTTACAACATACACATGCCCGCAACAGCGGGGCTTACAAGCTTCGCTTATCGGCGATCCAAATATCGGCGATCCACTTGAAAATTTGTGTGTCATAAAGTTAAATGTAAGAGTGAAAATGAAGCCGGTCGTGCAGAACAACATCTTATTCAATATGTTACACCTACTACATCACTAAAGTCAGTCGGTCTTGAGTTTTTAGAAACCATGACTCAGTCCTGACTGTGGCACCCTTTAAAAGCCCCGTGTAAGACTTGAGTGATGGGTGGTGTAAGGTGGGCTGTGCTTTTGTGTATACCGTGCTCATCTGGATACAATCAGGAGAGGGCCCACCTTCTCCAGCTCTCTTCGGCTACTTGAAATCTTATCCTCTCTCCCATCCGGGCCGGGGGCGTGCTGTCCTCCCAGCCCCCCCTGAAGCCCCGCCCCTGTCTGGTAGCATTACAGATATAATGCTATTTTCACATATTTGCTTTGAGAAAACGGTCAGTCTGTGCCTAGCACGATGTGTGGTGGCCAAGAAGACGCTAACTGCAAAGCCAGTCACAGATGTGAGCCACAACACCACGGAAATATTTCTGGAAGAGTCAAAGGGCTCAAAGTAGATGGAATATCTATGATGGAAAATCACTGGCAGAAGTAGAGAAGACCACAAACACTCAGACACTCACAGCCCAAGTTCATGGTTAACCTGGCTGGCTAGTTTGCTGTCTGACATGCCACAGCTGACGTGCAGTTATAGTAATTATCTTCTCAGATAAAAGTTGCTTTTACTGGTGAATGTTCGTGCTGTATAGAATTTAAAATTGGGAATGACTTTGTCCTCTCTGAGTGTCCTCCAGAAACATGGGTCGTGGGTCGTGTGACTGTAGGTTTGTGGGTTAGTGATTAATCACTGCCACATAACAATCAGTTAATAGTAAAACACAAAACTAGTAAGATTATTAACAGTAATAATAATATCTTACATGTTCAGTATAGAAAGTTAATTTTGTTGTCTTAGTATATTTTTTTACCTTCCACTGTGTATCTTGGTCTGCATGTTGTAATAATTATTTTATGAAAATATAGCAGAAAGATAAATATGATGATAATTTAAAAAAATAATACTACTGATTGAATGTTATGGCATAAGTCAACAGTCATGGTGCAGTAAAGAAAAGTTAACAACCAGAAAAGGTAAATGTTTTTTTCCTTTTTTATTTACTGATTGAAACTAAATGAAACAATGATTTATTTTGGTTTTAAAATGTAATATAGAGAAAAATAATTAATCAAATCTGACAGATATTTTGCGCTTCCATTTCACAGTCCCCCAAAATGACCTTGCATGGTTTCAAGCCCGCCCCCCCCCCCACCAAGAATTAGTGCATACATATAACTTTGACTTTCCATCAAAAAATGTTCTACAAAAATATTTGTTTCAAGTCACATTGACGGAATTCCTCAACTTCCCATTGCCTTCTATCACAATTCACTATGAAGTCGCTTTCTTCTGTTCTTTCAGAAAAAGGTGTGAAGATTATTGTCTGTGGGACCACATGCTAAATCAAAATTAGCCTGAAAAATTGCTTGGTATAGTTTTTAATCCTGTAAATAACCCAGCGCCAGTCTTTAGCTCTACAGTGTTCTGCATCTGGTGCCACAATAGCAAATGTGATTATGTCAGTACGCAAAGCACTTTGCTACACTCTGTAATCCCAAGCTGGGAAATGCAGAAGGAGGGAAAATGGTAGAAAATGGAAGATGAAGTCATCATTTCTGGTGTGAAAGCTGGGATTACTGGCTGAACACTTTCGGCGCTCCCAACTGACGCAAATTCTCATCCAAACATCACTCATGGCCTCCAATGGCTCTACGCTGGATCTAAAGCTCAGGAGCTGAGAGAACGACAAGAGAGGGAGAGAAAAGAAGGTGAGGAAAAGATGATGGAAAGAAAAATGAGATTATTAAACAGTTGTTTTGCAGATGAGAGAAGAAAGCTGAGTGAGAGACAGCCTGGGACAGGAGAATGTGATTTCAGAGTTGGTAATTGCTCCAAATTTGGCTGCTGTGTTGCAAATAACAGGTCATTCTCCACCTGCACAGCACCTAATGTCAGACTGAGAATGACTTTTTTACCAGTTTACCGTTCCAGTATTGAGTACAGTACTGCTCAGCAAAACTGTCTATAATAGTATATCAGAATTGGTATCACACAGCAATTTTCCACCTCACAGTAGAAATGAATAATAAATGTAATTTATATAGAGTCTTGGTCAAATTCAAAGTCACTTTACGTTTCCAAATAAGACTTTGAATATCTGCTGTCACAGGAAAAAATCCCCAGCTCATGGCCCAGTCAAACTCCCAGGTTGCGGCCCAGTCAGACTCAGTTTTCACAGGGCAAAGTACCCAGCTCATGGGCCAGTCAAAATCCACTGTCACAGGGCAAAGTATCCAGCTCACACCCCAGTCAAACACCCAGGTTGCAGCCCAGTCAGACTCAGTTTTCACAGGGCAATGTACCCAGTTCACGGCCCAGTCAAACCCCACTGTCACAGGGCAAAGTCCCCAGCTTGCAGCCTAGTCAGACTCAGTTTTTACAGGGCAAAGTACCCAGCTCACGGCCCAGTCAGGCTTCACTGTCATAGGTCAAAGTCTCCAGTTTGTGGCCCAGTCAGACTCTTCTGTTGTGGTGTGAAATCCCCAGCTCTTGGCCCAGTGAAACATCTATTGTGATACTAAATATGATCAAATATTGCTCAGCACATTACAGCAGGAAAATATTCAATAAAGAAGGCATCCTTTTTTGGCAAATTTTAAATTCAATTAAAAAAGCATACCTGATACCTTTGTAAACACTTCCTCCAGTCATATTTGTGCAATTTTTAAACATAATTCTAAATCATAACATCAGAATCAAATTGATTAAATCTGTTAATCAAGTTCTAGTGAAGATTTCATGATAAAGTTTCCCCTAAAGAATCAGAAATCTGATGTAACATATGATATAGACATGCTAATCTCTGATGTAGACCTGTCCCAAAAAGAGAGGAAATGAAGGTGAAGGAAATAGAAGTAGTTTATTGTTAATGAGAGGAAAAATGTGGAGCTGCCAGGTGTGTACACAGATGTCTATAAGCAGATAGAGGTAAAACACAGCAGGAGAGCAACTGAATGAAAACAAAAAAACAACGGATCACCAAGAACAGATGGTGGGAGATCTATTCTCAGACAGCCTGACAAGGCACGCTAAGACATAACAGCCTGAGAAACCACACTTAAATACACATGCTGAACAATCCACACCCACTGGCCACTTTATTAGAAACACCCACCTTGTACTTCCACATAGTGGCCACTACATTGGAAACACCTACCTTGTACTTCCATTGACTGGCCACATTATTAGAAAGACCTACCTTGAACTTCCACTAAGTGGCCACTTTATTAGAAACACCTACTTTGTACTTCCAGTTACTGGCCACATTATTAGAAATGCCTACATAGGTGTACAAAGGAAGAGTTTCTAATAAACTGGCCACAAACCTGTTATCACCAGCAGTAACTGCCACATGTAAGGGTTAAAGTCAGTGGCTGTCCCTCCTCGTTAGAATGTCGAGCGGAGCGTTTAAGGCTGGTCTGCTCAGACTGGTCATCCAGCTGCATTCATTTGTATGCTTAACCAGCAGCTGTTAACTTTGCTGAGCTCTGTTACAATTCATTAAATAAACAAGCTGGACAGACCAGACACACACACACACACACACACACACACACACACACACACACACACACACACACACACACACACACAGTGTAGCCAGGGGCATCTCAGTAACTGCTTCATCTTCAAAAATGCTCAGAGATGAAAGAGAATAGAGGATGTTGACGTCGTAGAGCTTTCAGACTGTCTTTTACCCCTCATCTACTTCGCTCCACCTCTGTTGTCTTCTTTTCTCTTCTCTCAACCCCTCTTCTCTTCCTTCCTTTTCTCCTTTTTTTCTCCTCTGTTCTTTTCTCTCATCTTCTTCTCTTTTATTTTCCTTTTTCCTCTTCTCTTTTTCACTTGTCATCGCTTTCCTTATATTCTTATATATACTTAATGTTCCTTATTCCTTTTTCTCTTCTTTTTGTCATTTCATTCCATTTTCTATTTTTCTTTTTTCCCTTTCTTCAGTTTTCTTCCTTTCCCTCTTTTCCTGTTTACTATACCGTTTTCTTTTCTTTTGTTCTTTTTTATTGTTTTTGGTTGATTTTCTCTTCCTTTTTATTTTTGTCTTATATTCTCTTCTGTCCTCTTTTCTCTTTTATTCCCTTCTTTTCTCATGTCATCTGTATTCTTTCACTCTTTGAGCACAGCATTTATCTTTTGCTATTTGTTTTGTCATTACTGTGAAAGGTAGTGGTCTACAGAAGGATCAGTAGAGCCCCCAGCACAAACACACACACACACACACACACACACACACACACACTTGTTTATCTGTGATTATTCATCTCTCAGTTTATTTATCAGAATATGTTGTTTAATTGTGTATATAGACAGAGAAACGAGAGAAAACGAGAAAGTATTGAACTGTCCACATCTCTCTTGTCCTCTTTGTGTGTGTGTGTGTGTGTGTGTGTGTGTGTGTGTGTGTGTGGGTATGGCACTGGCCAGCGGCTGGTTGTCTTCATTTATGAATAATAAGATTTAAATTATTCAGAGAAGCTCCCAGGTGACTTTATATGGACTCTCCAATCAGAAGATGACAGATGAGAATTCCTAAAGACACTCAGGTGCATTTAAGGCCCTTTATGCAGGACTGAGCATCTACAAATCATCTATACGAACTCTGTTATTTTCGCTCTGTAGAGATTTAAAACACATATAAACTGTTAAGAGTTGCTGTTATTGTTGTTGGGCCACATGTGTGAATGACATGAAGCCCAAACATTACTGGTAAATGTCTCGGGTTTTGTTTGTGAAAAGGCCCCATGTTTTGACCCTGCACAGTTCGCTGGGTTCAGCTCCCAAAGCAAACATCAAGTATTAGCTCAGTGTGGTAGCAGTCGGAAATACAGAAAATGACATTTATTACTTCCCAGTGCAGTAAAACACTGTGTTAGTTTGTTCATCACAGTAAAGACATGTTTACCAGACTACGACCTTGGTGAGACCACTCAGATTAACCTATAATTGACCCCTTGAAAGTCTCAAATCGAAATTCTGGGGGATCCCTCTGTAATTATTATTATGATATGCTGTCCACTCATACAAATCCAGTTAAACCTCATTGTTTATCTGCTTCACCCACAGTCAGTCTTTCTTTGGTGTTCTTAACTGACTAGAGCTGCAGCACTGCTCTGCCAGGATGGCACTGTAGCAAATTGGTTCACCCCGTTGGTCCGTCATAGCCTAGCAACTGTAACCATGCCCAGGATATCTCTGAAAACCATTACAATGTGCTGTAGCATGTGTAAATCTGAAAACTCCTGTTAAACTGGGCAAGTTTGTTCCTCATTATGAAGATAGAAGTGATACTAGATAAGCCAGCCAACATGGGACCCGTTTTACATTTATGGCATTTTGGCTGACGCTCTTATCCAGAGCGACTTACAATTTGATCATTTTATACAATTAGGCGAAGGCGGTGTTAGGAATCTTGCCCAAGGACTCTTAATGGTATAGTGTAGGGTGGTTACCCAGGTGGGGAATTGAACCGTAGTCTACAGCCTAGAAGGCAGAGGTGCTACCCACTACACTAACCAACCACACTAAATACTAGGGGGTATTTCAGAGACTACCCATCATTCAGCCTTAACTGGATGCAAGGCGACCCTGAAGTTATGCCAGTAAACACTGCAAAAGCATCTCACCCTTTTTCACCTTCGTCTCTCTGGGTTTTTGGAGGTTTGGAGCCCCAAAGGAAGGGGTCTGTGGAGGTCTGGAGCCTGGAGGATGGAGCTAGGGGGTGCTTCCCCAGAGGAATAGGAAAGGGCTGGAAGAATGGCACATGTGGTATAGTGGTAATGGACGTAGATAGAGGAATGGGAGTGGGCTTGTTGGAAGTGGGTGAAAGACGAGCAAGCTATTAAAGTCTGGTGGTGGGTGATTGTTTAGCAGAGCGACAGGTGTTTGAAATTCATTGGGAAGATGGTTGTGTCTTGGGAACGGTGAGGAGTACCGACTCGAAGGTCAACGTTATTGGTAGGACTGGAACTGTAAATGTGGTGAGTTATGTTGGTGATGAAGGCTCGTTTTTCTCGTTAGTTTGTTGTTCATGACACACGTGGCTTATTCACGTGAAGTTGGTTAGAATGTGCGCACACGGGTTATTTCAGGATGCAGGTTCATTCACATAAGTGATGGATTTGAGTCCCTTATCTACGCAAAAGTGAACCATCAGCTTAAAAAGATCAGATCTTAGCAAAAAATCTGAATTGAGCAACGGCTTATAATGTGAACGCAGCCTCGTCGAGGACAAAGTCTGAAGACAAAGTCTGAAGACAAACTCACTAAGCTTTCATTGTTTGGGAAATGTTGGTGGGGCATCACTCCAGTACTTTGACAACTGGTCGGTGCTTGTTTACGTGAACGAAACTAAGGAATGATGCAAAACTGAAAGTAAAGAGAGATCAATACGGTGTCAGTAATACTCCCATCTCTCTCTCCAGGTTGCCATATCCCTGCTGCTAATCCAGTAACACACTAACGCAGGTGTATACAGGTGTGTGTTTTCTTCCCAGCGAGCTGGCAGAAAGAGATTGATGAAGAAATGGGCTCATGATAGATGACAGATGTATGTTTACTCTGCGGTCAAGCGCCGATGGAGAACATTACGTGCTCTGTAAACCACACACACTCACTGTTACAGGTCAAAGCACCAGCTCAGTATGATTCGTGTGTGTGGCGTATGCGTTCTTGATTGTGATTGGCTTGTTGGCCGCCGGGTCACACAAGAGCCACTGCCTTTTATATTCTTTCATTTTACAGTAACACACTCTACCGGTCTGTCATTACTGTGTGTGACCTCGCGGCTGTGTGTTTTCATGCCTGAACGGAAACGCCGCGTGGAGCTAAATTGCTTTTTTAACCTAAGATCTCTGCAGTCCCCAGTGATATGTACACCTTAAAATGCTTCTTTTTAGATTTTGCTTAATCGCTTCTTCCTGGTAACTCATTGAACTCAAAGAGTGGCGAAGTTGTATGGAAAGAGCAGATAGTAAACTTTTAGTCCAAACCACGCTGTAGGTAGAAGACGAGGTATTGATTTATGATTTGATTTTTGATCATGAAAAAAGAAAAACAACTGTCCCATCTGTCAATACAGAATGTAAAGCAAATGTAAGTAAGTAAGAATTTATTTCTAAAGCGCTCTAAACACAACCTGAGTTGACCAAAGTGCTGTACATGAAATCAATCCCGAGGACAAAGTAAGTAACATGTAAAAAGAGCTTAGAGGAAAGAGAGAAAGAAAACTAGCAGCACCTCACATCACTACCGTCTCCTGCTATTCAAATGCAAGTTTGTAAAAGTGTGTTTTTAAACCTGGTTTAAAAACAGAGATAGAAGTGGCTTGGCAGACTGTTCCAAAGCCTCGGAGCATAAACCGCAAACGCACGATCACCTTTAAGTTTCAGCCGAGTCCTGGGAACAGTCAGCAAGTTCAGAGAAGATGATCTAAGAGAACGCTGACAGGTTGAGGGTGTTAGCAGGTCTGTAATATAAGAGGTGGGGGGGGGGGCTTATTTAGTGCCTTAAAAACAAATAACAGCACTTTAAACTGTATTCTGTGCTGGACAGGTAGCAATGCGGAGAAGCGAGCACTGGAGTGATGTGGTCTCTTTTCTTAGTGCTAGTCGGTAACCTGGCAGCAGAATTCTGGACTAGTTGCAGACGTTGCAATAGAGACTGATTAATCTCTATATATAACGAATTACAGTAATCAAGTCGGGAAGAAATGAAGGCATGAATAACTTTCTCCAGGTCAGAGAAACAGAGAAAAGGCTTAAGCTTTGCAATGCACCTGAGCTGGAAGAAACCACTCCTTACCACAGAGTTGATTTATGTTCATGTTAATAAATCTGTTAATAATTATGTAAAAACGAACGAAATACCTGTGTAATTATGTGATTGCGTATGATTGCATAACGTAAATGAAATGTTTAGAAAAGCAGCCGTAATACCGAAAGCAAAATTCAGGTGTTTCTTATGCTGAACCACAAAGAGCAACAGAGAAAAATATACTGGCCAGCAATTCAGTGAAACTGTTAGAATTCAACACAGTCTTGCTCGTTTTTATGATTTGATAACTACAGGGAAACTATTCAGACACTTTGTTTTTGTTATGTAATATGCTTCCTGCAGATAGATCCACACACATAATGCTTTTGACTTTGTACTTATTAATATGAGCAACAAAAAAAATTAAACTGATGGGGGGAAAAAAAATATTCACACACCACAAATTAAAGCATTAGTACATTGTGGCATATTAGGATATGAGGATAATATCTAGGCCATGCAAGCGCCTTTACCTTTTTTTAGAAACCAGATGTATGTTTGGGGTTGTTGTCTTGTTAAAACATCCATTAAATTCTGCTCTGTATCTCCACCGAGATCTACAGCACTCCATTCATATTTCTTTCAATGTTCTTTAAAGCTTTGGTACCATTTGCAGAAGCAGCTTCATATCATAACGCTCCCATCGTCATGCTTCACTGTGGGTGTTCTCGGGATCATATGCACAAAAAGGCATATCTTTGGCATATTGTGTTGTTATTAAGTGCTATTTTTGTTTAGTCTAACTAGAGTGCATTTCTGATTTGTTTAAATGATCGTGTGCAGATTTTAGAAGAGCATCTTCTGTTTTGGCAGAGGTGACTTGGGTGCAGCTTAGTGTTCTCTGTGGAACCTCCTGGCTTCTCTCTTACCTTGCTTATCGTTAGTCTGAGGGAAATCTTGCATGTACTCAAGGGGTTGTTCAAGGTATTTGCTGCAGCTCTGTAGTTTAATTATTTCCTCCCTGAGAACTTTAGGAAGCTCCTTCCGCTTCACTATGATTGCTGCATGTTGCGTACAATCAACCCAACCAATGGCAATATGTTTCATGGTTTTATTTTCATAGCGTTCATGAGATTTCTATTATTTTCTAAGTTTTTCTCTTTATTTCTTTCCTATAAATTTCAGTTGATAAACTTAAATGTTGGCGACTCGTATACTTAGAGTATACACAGTGCACTGGTTATCTCTAGTGTTAGCTTTGGCTCATTAACTCATTCAGGGTAGCCTCTGTTACTCAAGCACAGTGACCAAAATATTTACCTTCGCTGTTTTTTAGTAATAAGGAATTTGTTTGTTTGTTTCCATTTGAGCTACTATATATTTTAACATGCTAGCACCAGTACACTGGTTGTTTATACATGTTGATGTATCATTATATGTTAGTACCAAGCGAAATACACATAAACATTCAATACATATAAACATCACATCACATTACACAGCCCTGCTCATGACAGCCTTACTAATGCATGGGAACGAGATCCTAATGCATGGATATGACTTAATTAGCCTTGAGAATGAGATGATTAAGTTGTGGCCACGACTAAATTATCTTGTTCCCACGCCTTACTAAGTCGTGGCCATGCATTAGCACTTTGAGATTTGCTTAAAATGTAAAGTGCGTTACAAATAAAATGTATTATTCTTCTTATTATTATTTTATTTATACAGGATGTCACCAGCAGGGCTCCGTATCACACAACATACAGTGTAAGTATAAGTGAATCTTGGAAAATTACACAGTAATCTCACCTGTGCGTTCTTACAAAGGCTGTAAATATTACAGACAGGCTGTGATAATATTCATATATTACTCATAAGAGTTTAGTAACCTCATCATAGTAGGAAGAACAAGCTCTTTTCAGAGTTTTGCTGACCCAAACATGCTGTCAAGACAGCTAATAGTGTCCATTTTTGCTATTCACACACATATACATGAAACAAAAAGACCAACCCTAATAAACCTGCTTTCATTTTAAAAACCCCAACAAACTGCAGACAGTCCTTCCTTTTTTTTGCCTTCACACTACCTGTTCTGGCCAACAGTGCCACCTGTCTTTGTAGATCCATCTCATAATCCTAATAGAAACCTGCTGCTTTTACCTCCTCTGCACTGCATTGTTTTTACCTGAGAAAGTTACGTGGCCGTCTGAAAGTCAACCTGATGTGACCTCTTTGTTCTTTGCTAGTTCTAGTCCTAGTCCTAGTCATGTTAAACATGATGCATCATATCATAGACAAGAATAAATTCTTGTTTTCCTGTAATCTTCCATCAATATGCAATCACCTTTGCCTTGCTACCATTTTTTGCCTTGCTTGATTTTTAATTACATCACTCTGCAACAGTGGGCAGGGCAAAATAACATAAATCAATAACATGCTGTTAATCAATAATTGATTAAACCTCGTAATACTTTTTAGTATTTTATTATTTTATTTGAGTTGTTTTTGTGTTAAAAAGCATATCCTTTTTAAAGTATCTAGCTAAACAGCAGTTTGAGCAATTATGAATTTGTGTATATATATGCAAGAATTTGTAAGAATTTGATCCGATGTTCCGATCAGATCTATTCTATCTGTGATATTTCCGTTTAGATTTGTTACAGAATTGGATCAATTAATTTTTTTTTCCTCATAATCAATCCAGTATTTTCTGCTGGTGTCAGATTGGTGTCATTTCTACTGTACATGCATTGTTGTTTATATATAATGAATAATTTGAGTGTGGTCTGTTTTTAAAAAAAAACAAAAAAAAACACAACCGATCAAAGTCAGTCCTTATCTAGAACCTACTATCTAGGAATAAATAACTCTGACATTCCCAGTAGGTACAGATTTATTTCTCATCTTCCTTTTCTGGATGATATTTGAGTGTTGAATTATAGCTCAAATCTCATTTGGACCCTAACAGCAGCAACGTGTCATTTCAATTTGAATTCTCGAATACTGTTAAAACGACCTGAACTTAAATAAATCACAGATGTGAATCACTCTTACACTCTGTACCTCATCACTCCAGAACTAGTCTGTCATGTTGTATGTCTCTGAAATTAATCAAGCTGAGATTCTTTATACTGTATGCTCAAAAGAGTCCAGACACCAGTTGTAAATAGCAGAGGTGCCTTGTAAAGATGCACACACTGGTGACAGATGTGTTGCATAGACACAGTAATATAAATATAATAATATAAATCATGTAAATAATCATTAATAGAAAGGTATTGACAGTTAAATGGATTGCTCAGACATCTTTGGGATGAGATGCAGTGATGGAGCCTCATTGAACATCTTTGTGATGAGCTGTACTGATGAAGCTTCATTGAACACTTCTGGGATGAGTTGGAGTGATGAAGCGTCATTGAATTCCATTGCTATGCGTTTAAGCTCTACTGAATACTTCTGGGATTAGTTGGCATGATAGACCTTCATTAAACACCTTTGGGATGAGTTGAAGTGATGAAGCTCCGTTGAACATATTTGAGAAGAGATGACATGATGGGGCTTCATTCAGCACTTCTGGGATGAGTTGGAGTGATGCAGCTTCACAGAACTCCTTAGGGATGAGTTGGAGTAATGACATTTCATTGAACACCTTTGGGACGAGTTGGAGTGATGAAGCTTCACAGAACTCTTTTGGGATGAGTTGGAGTGGTGAAGCTTCACAGAACTCCTTTGGGATGAGTTGGAGTGATGAGGCATCTACTGAACCCCTTTGAGATGTTTTGGAGGGAGAAGGCTCCATTGACGTCCTGTGGGATGAGCTGAAATGAGAAAGTTCAAATAAAATCCTTTCAAGTGATTTTGAGTGATGGAGCTCCATCAATTCGACTCATTCCAGAGGAGTTCAATTGAACATTTTATTGAACACCTTAGGGATGAGTTGGAGTGATGAAGTTTCATTGATCACCCTTTGGAATGTGCTGAAAAGATAAATCTCATCATTTTGGGATGAGTTAGAATGATAAAGCTGCATTGAAAGTCTTTGAGGTTAGTCAGAGTGATGGAGCTCCACTGAGCTCCTGTGGGATGACTTGGGATGATAAAGCTGCGCTGAATACTTTTTTGGGTAATTGGAGTGAAGGAGCTCCAGTGAACACTGCTGGGTTGCGTTGGCATGATCGATATCCATTAAACACTTCTGGGATGAGAGAGAATGATGTAGCTCCATTGAATACTTCTGGGATTAGTTGGAGTGATGAAGCTCAATTAAACACCTTTCAAGTGATTTTGAGTGATGGAGCTCCATCATTCCAACTCATTCTACAGGAGCTCAGTTGAACATTTCATAAAACACTTTTGGAATGTGCTGAAGTTCCACTGAATACTCTCTTGAACACATTTGAAATGGAGTGAGGAGGCTCAACTGACCTCCTGTGGGATGAGCTGAAGTGATGAAGCTGTATTAAATACCTTTGGGATGAGTTGAACTAATGTTGACTTTAGAAGAAATGTTGGACGGGCAAATTCCAGGATATTTTTGAACATAGAGCCAGCTTCCCAGTCCCAGATTAAGCTGCTTGAAATGCAGCCACTTAGACATGAAACCGTGGTCCCATAACCTGTCTTCTGAAGAAACTCCACTGGCGAACTGCAGAGAAGCATTTTTAAAAAGTCCAAGGCCTTCGCTGTTTAAGCTTCTGCATATCTCTCCACCCTTCTTGAAAAATACTCCCACTCCAGCGCCTCTGGTGTGGCATCTACAGCCTCTTCTCAATCTCATGGTCCAAATGCAAGACTGAGGGCGAAGAGGCCTTTAGCTTTGCCACCTGCGTTCTCTTCTTATTCTAACGGAGGCTCCCACTCTTTTAAAGTTCAGAGGATTTCTAAATACAAATGTGTTGGAATTGGCATTTAATCACTCACTGTTTGCACAGACTGTTTGTTTTTCCTTCTTTGCCCTGGTTGTTCCAATCCTGGATATAAACCATTGCTGGGTTGAAAAATGCACTTTCAAGGGCACCTCCATGATTAAAATGCACTCCAATGCTAAAATCCCAAAATTCTAAAACAACTTATAATAAACAAATCAAAGTTGACAGCACGCTCAGAGCTCTTGGTGCATATTTATCCAACCTGCTGTGCAAAATGTCACATTCTTGGCAACGTGTGCAGAAATTGTCTGTTCAACAACCTCAAAGTAGTTGCATGGTTAGTGAAAGGTAGGCTAACGCTTTGTCTCGCTAGTGGTGCCTGCCTTTAATGTGTGATTAGTCAGCAGTGATTCAGCAGGGGAATTAAAATGCCAATGTTCTGGAGGGCATGCAAGCGTGTTCACACTGTTTTCATGCTGGCCACTGGCTCTACATGTCTTACTGGATTACACAAGAAAAGTGCTGACAGCCTCGATCATGCATAGAAAAGCAGCACTTAGCACGGAGCTACCGTGCAGCCCACACGTGCAGTGAATGTGAGCGCAACAAGTTGTCTTTTCCAGAGTGGGACAGGTCTGATGGATGAGGAAAAGAAGACTGAAAATGAATCAGAAAAGGAATAAAATAGATAAACAGATGAGCTGACCTTCAGAAAGCCGCCAGCCGCTAGCGCTGCTGAGCTCCAGCGTTTTAATTTTATCATGATAATTCTGCCTCAGATCGGCATGAGGGAAGCTCTAGGATTGGTGTCGTAGCTGAGTGAGATGTCTTAAATGAATTTTATTCCATCAGATGATCCGTGTCCTCAGCTGACCCGATGTTAAAGCTGTAGAAGAAGGAAAGGCAAAGGTAAATCATGTAATGGAGATTCTTCTTGTTTAAGCCTTTTACTGCCTGGTTTTGCAGGAATTGTCTGTGTCAGTGGATCTCAGTCCTGGTCCTGCAGTGCCACTGCTGTGCATGCTCTAATGTGAATACCAGTTTACCAACTTTCCAACAAATTCACATCTATTCTAGATGATAACAGAGTTTACCAGGTAATGTGAACTTGCATGTTTTCTGCTGGTGAAAATGGTAAACTTGAGTAAATGTTAACACCTTAACCTTCCTGTAGTGTTCGGGTCAAATCTGACCGATTTACAACTTAAAACACTCATAAATATTGTGTTTTACATCTGATCGCCTCAAGGCCTCATGATATCCTCCACACTGTGCACTTGAACATATAAAAGTGATGATCACCTCTTTCATTGAATTTTGAGTGTTTAATCAATCAGTCGTTACACCTGCGGGGTTCCCGGTCAAAAGTGACCGCCATAGGAAATGAAATGGGTATCCAGACTGTAGTCATCCATCAGACAGAGAGCATCCTCATACTCACCCCCCCAACTCACTCACTCATCCTCATACACACCCCCCAACTCACTCACTCATCCTCATACTCACCCCCCCAACTCACTCACTCATCCTCATACACACCCCCCAACTCACTCACTCATCCTCATACTCACTCCCCCAACTCACTCGCTCATCCTCATACACACCCCCCCAACTCACTCTCTCATCCTCATACACACCCCCCAACTCACTCACTCATCCTCATACACACCCCCCAACTCACTCACTCATCCTCATACACACCCCCCCAAACTCACTCACTCATCCTCATACACACCCCCCCAAACTCACTCGCTCATCCTCATACACACCCCCCCAACTCACTCGCTCATCCTCATACACACCCCCCCAACTCACTCACTCATCCTCATACACACCCCCCAAACTCACTCTCTCATCCTCATACACACCCCCCAACTCACTCTCTCATCCTCATACACCCCCCCCCAACTCACTCACTCATCCTCATACACACCCCCCAACTCACTCACTCATCCTCATACACACCCCCCCAAACTTTGTTTGTATTTTCACTGTGGTTATTTTATGTCTAATTCTAATTATGTCTAATTCTATACTCATCCTCATACACACCCCCCAACTCACTCTCTCATTCTCATACACCCCCCCCAACTCACTCTCTCATCCTCATACACCCCCCCCAACTCACTCACTCATCCTCATACACACCCCCCAACTCACTCACTCATCCTCATACACACCCCCCCAAACTCACTCACTCATCCTCATACACACCCCCCCAAACTCACTCTCTCATCCTCATACACACCCCCCAACTCACTCTCTCATCCTCATACACCCCCCCAAACTCACTCACTCATCCTCATACACACCCCCCCAAACTCACTCTCTCATCCTCATACACACCCCCCAACTCACTCTCTCATCCTCATACACCCCCCCCAACTCACTCACTCATCCTCATACACACCCCCCAACTCACTCACTCATCCTCATACACACCCCCCCAAACTCACTCACTCATCCTCATACACCCCCCCCAACTCACTCTCTCATCCTCATACACCCCCCCCCAACTCACTCTCTCATCCTCATACACACCCCCCAACTCACTCTCTCATCCTCATACACCCCCCCAACTCACTCTCTCATCCTCATACACACCCCCCAACTCACTCTCTCATCCTCATACACACCCCCCAACTCACTCTCTCATCCTCATACACACCCCCCAACTCACTCTCTCATCCTCATACACCCCCCCCAACTCACTCTCTCATCCTCATACACCCCCCCCAACTCACTCACTCATCCTCATACACACCCCCCAACTCACTCACTCATCCTCATACACACCCCCCCAAACTCACTCTCTCATCCTCATACACACCCCCCAACTCACTCTCTCATCCTCATACACCCCCCCCAACTCACTCACTCATCCTCATACACACCCCCCAACTCACTCACTCATCCTCATACACACCCCCCCAAACTCACTCACTCATCCTCATACACACCCCCCAACTCACTCTCTCATCCTCATACACCCCCCCCAACTCACTCTCTCATCCTCATACACACCCCCCAACTCACTCTCTCATCCTCATACACCCCCCCAACTCACTCTCTCATCCTCATACACACCCCCCAACTCACTCTCTCATCCTCATACACACCCCCCAACTCACTCACTCATCCTCATACACACCCCCCCAACTCACTCACTCATCCTCATACACACCCCCCAAGTCACTCACTCATCCTCATACACCCCCCCCCAACTCACTCACTCATTCTCATACACCCCCCCCAATTCACTCACTCATCCTCATACACACCCCCCAACTCACTCGCTCATCCTCATACACACCCCCCAACTCACTCGCTCATCCTCATACACACCCCCCCAACTCACTCGCTCATCCTCATACACACCCCCCCAACTCACTCGCTCATCCTCATACACACCCCCCCAACTCACTCGCTCATCCTCATACACACCCCCCCAACTCACTCGCTCATCCTCATACACACCCCCCCAACTCACTCGCTCATCCTCATACACACCCCCCCAACTCACTCGCTCATCCTCATACACACCCCCCAACTCACTCACTCATCCTCATACACACCCCCCAACTCACTGACTGTTTGTATTTTCACTGTGGTTATTTTATGTCTAATTCTATACATTCAGGTTAAACACTACTCTGATGTTGAATAAAAATACGGTGGTGAAAATTGGTTTTTGTGCTCATTTAAGAGCAGTTAAAACAGACCGGTCAATTTTGACCGGGAACACTAAAGTAAGGGGCGGGAGGTGAGGAGGACAGGAGGGTTAAAGGTGAACTAAATAACCTCATCATTCAGTGGTTTAGATGTAAATACAGTTTAAGTGGTTTGGTACAAAATCCACACAAAAGTGTCAATATTGTTCACCATTATAGTACCAGGAACCAGACGTCAGTATGTCTACACTACAAATATCACCATTTTATCTGCTAATGACCAGTGAACTTACACGTGTCTTATAAGTTTTAATAACTCACGCTGATAATGGTAAAACACTGTTCAATTTGAATGAATATATTTTCTTTTTTCTTACAGCGCCCTGCATGTACCTTGCCACCCTGTGCACCTATTGTGTTGTTTGGGTTGGAGGTGTTTTGTCGCACGGTGTCAACAAAGCTTATAGCTGATGTGAGAATCGTATTCGTCAGAGGAGCTATGATAGATGACAGTTGCACCTCGCTGGTTTATTGTTCAGAGTGTTGGTGAACCAGGATGCAAAAATAAATGGATAAAATACAATTGTAACGTGGAGCGAGGAGGCGGACGCACGTACTAAGATAAGCGAGATTCAAGGGCAAATCCAAAATCAGGGTCGAGACAGTCCAGGGTCAAGGAGCCAACACAGATAGATTGGGGGGCAGACATGACATAAACCAGAATACAACAGTACAAGCAGAACATCCAACACAGCATATAACACCAACAACAACAGAGACCAATACAAAGATCAGCACAAAGACCAAGGGTCAAACACAGGGCTTAAATACACAGGGAAACGAGGGACAGGCGGAAAACAGGTGGAGACAATCAGGGGCGGAGTCACGAAACGATGGGGCTAAACCAAAACAAACGCACATGGTCAGGACTGGGAGGGGCCCATCCTGACAACAATATGGTATGTTTTATTTTTTAGTTGCCATTACAAGTGCCAGAAATTCTGAAGTTGTGTAACAGTTCTTCACCGACTAAGACTAACTTACTCAACAACAACGAAAAAATGCAAAGCAGATTCCTTAAAATGTTCCAGAAACTGGAACCAAGGTAAGGTACCATTTATGAGTGAGCCATCGTACATATATCAGTGTCAGACGTTTGCTTACAACAGACTGCAATAAAATAACTTTCCTAGGGTAGCAAGTACTTTGTTGTTGATACCACCAATTTCCATTTGCCAAACTACTCTGAATGATTTTGTTTGCATCTAAACCACTGACTGATTGAGCTTTATCACACACTTCTGTATCCTAAGAATAGCTCAGCCAGTCTGCTTTTTGTAGTCCCTGTAGTTATTAAGCCTTAGTATGTATTAAGTCTGGGACTTTGATGAGGTTAAACAATATACTTGATGCACTTCTATGTGATCTATGTGCTTGTTAACCCAAAGGTGATTTTTGCCATTTAATCTGCTGGCCTCCAGTAGTCAGTGCTGTATTTATTGTAATATGTAAAGAATGTAAAGCCGGCATTTTTATTCTGTTTGTGTCACAAGCTACCAGTTGGAAAGTGCAATTTGAATGAGTTTACTTTAAAAAAAAATCATAGCACATTCAACAGTAAATTAAAACCTGCGTAATAATAGAAAACACAGCCCCTCACAGAAAGCTCTGATTTTAGATGTTGAGCTTGACAATGACTACAAAAGAGCCTCTGGTGGAGCTAAATGAGCAGCTTTCTTTGGGTCCCAGACTCATCAGGTTTATGGGGTTAGAGGAGCCATAGAATGGATAGTTTTACTGACATTGGCATAGTTGAATAAGGAGAGCTCAGTAGATAGAACTGACATACCAATCAGAGCAGAGCTCATCAGATCATCCGTGAACCTCCCAAAAAAGGAAAAATAGCTTGTTTTATTCTAGGGCCATATCACAGGGCTGTAAATGGGTGTGTAAAACTGCTTTGAGGCCCTTTTTACCTCGGCCAAAGCCACACACCTTCTATGTAGACATTAGAGAACGGTTTAAATGCTGAATTAATGGATTCTATGTGTATATCGTTGCTGTCTGATGAAAACTTTATATTTTTTATAAATATAAAGCTTTATATTGTCTGTAAATTTCGTGATGAATGGACAGAACAAATTGACCCAAAACAATTTGGGAAGACGTCTTGTTCCATTGACTTACATTAAAAGTAAAGCATGTTTTTTTCATGTCCTGTAAAGTTGCCATTTTGGAGATACAAGGTTTTCTTCCGACAGCAGCTATATATATATAGGTATAATAAAAAATATATAAATAAAAACAGGATGTATTTTCTCCAGAACTCCTTGCTTTCTTTTTCCGTTTGGTAGGTGTGTATTTCATCCTGAACTTGTTGAAGTCATATTTACTGTCAACCATCTGGTGTGTACAACCTTCCAGTGAGCACTCAGTGCTCAGTGACAGCATAACACACAGTCCAGCTCATGTTTGTAAATGAGTTAATTAGGGGCATCATGTGTTGCAACTTGTTGGAACAAGTAGGCAGCGGATTGAGACCCGCTGGCACATGCCGTGCTGTGCGTGAATGAAACATATATATAAATTCTAAGGTACACTGTTAAACATGACATTAAAGTTTATGGCCGGTTGGAAACGGTGAAATATCTGTTTACTTCTGTTAATGCATTTGTAGCAAACGTACTTACAAATGTAACCATCAATGATGCATCTAAAGGGTGGGAGCTACCTTTGAAAAACTACAAGCACTTTGAGGAGATACTTAAGAGCAGGTTGTTAAAAATGTTTTTTTTTTTATGACTAACCCTGTGGGCTTCACTGGTTTCAGCTCAGAAAGCAAACATCAGGTGGTAGTTCAGCTCAGGAGCAGTGGGAAATACTGAAACTGAAATTCAGTAAATTACCTTCATGTAGTGCAGTGGAAACTTTTCACCATTTACCCCAAACACAAACTCAAGACTTTGTAGTTTGTAATTGTCCAGCCCCCAAGTTAAAGGTGGATTTTGATTGGTTCTGCCAGTAAGTTTTACTGTTTGTGCCTATAGGTCCGCGGCCCATGTAGACATTTTTTTTCCCAAATGTTAGCAATCTGAATCAAAAAGTAGTGGAGCATAGGTATGTAAATGAGCTCTGTTCTGATTGGCTGCCCTGTATTTTGCCTTGTTCAAAGAGCAGTTCAAGCTGAAACACTCCTTACAACTTCAGTGTGAGTGGGCGGGGCTAAACTGCTGTAGGTCAAATAGACATACAGCATCTAAATGTGTTGATTCTTGTGACGTTATAAAGACGATTGATTCAGAATAGACTGTTTTACAGCTTAGTTTCAAAATACTGACTGGGTGAAAGAACAGTACTGTCATGCATCCCTCTGACCCAGCTCCTCCCATGGACTCTATATCCCAGATCTCCCTGGGAGATCACATGACTGTGGCACCATCACCAGCAACCAATCGTCATTCAGCTTCACCTAAACACTGATCTGCCTCACCTGTTTCTTGTTTCGTGTGTTCTTTAGATTTTAGTCTATAAGCCTGGGCTTTTAAGTTCATTGCGAGGTACTGCTTCTATTTCTGGAGCTACTCAGTGTTACTTCCTGTGTTGTTTTCCTGTGAACTGAACCTGATTTCTGTATAAGATGTGGGCATGACTTAGTAAGGCATGGGAATGAGATAACTAAGCCTTAGTCACAGCTTAATAAGGCATGATCTCGTTCCCACGCCTTACTAAGTCATGGCTATGCCAGATTAACATGTGGAAATTAGATCCTAATGTGTGACCATGACTTAGTAAGGTGTGGGAATAAGGTAGCTAAGCCTTGACCACAGTTTAATAAGTCATGATCTCATTCCCATGCCTTACTAAGTGGTATCCACAATTTATTATCTCGTTCCCACACCTTAAGTTGTGGCCATGCTGTATTAATGCATAGGAACAAGACCCTAATGTGTGGCTTTGACCTAATAAGGCATGGGAATGAGATAATTAAGCTGTAGCTGTAGCTTAGTAACGTGTGCTGACGTGATCCTAATGCATGGCCACAACTTTAAGAATAAATGTTGTGAGGAAAACAACTGGCAGTAGGATTTTAACTTTAGATATGTGTGTCATGATGTCAGCAGTCGCAAAGCACAGCTTAGTGCAAAGGGACTGTTTGGCCCCAGGGACGCTTTCTGGTCAGCGAAAGCTTTCTGTTGAACCGTTGAGACAGCACTGTGTCTGATTAATGAATTACATCAGCACTGAGACATCATCCCAGCTACATCATCTGGCCACTTCATACAAGTTAACTGTTTGGGCAAAAGAGTATTTTTTTAGCCTTAGCTGATCTGAAGCTAAGCTGAAACTTCTACCTGTTTTAAGCACTTTTATATGACTAAGTGTGCTTACTTTGTAGCAGCAGATGGCAAAGCTTTGTATTAGAGCACAGTATTAGATTAGTTTAGGCTAGCTGCTAACCCCTGAAATTCAAATGTACAGATATTGATTTGCAGCTGGACGCAGGTTCAGATCACATTTCCAGATCTAAAGTGCTTTGTGTAAAAATTCATTACAGATTTTTAACAGAGATGTCGCAATGTTTCTTTTTCAAGAAGTAGATTTCAGACCTACATCCAGAATCTGCTCCAGCTGCAGCTATTAGTTTTTCTTAAAAGACAATAAAATGCATGCAGACAGTTTTGTCCTCATCATGGCAACCATCTTCCAGTCAAAACAGCCAATAAGTACAAGTTATTCATTTTTCAGGAGGTATTTCTGATATTAAATATGAGATAATCTACTTGTAAAAAGGAAGCAAGAAAAACAAATAAAAAGCTGTCTGGATTCACACAAACTTTTAAGAACAAACTTGAAAAGGTTCAAGATGTGTAGCTGTTCAAGAAGAACCTCCCCGAGAAAAGGACACACATACATCAAACGAAGAAGCTGAACGATGGACTGACCACCCCAGAGTCCAGACCTCAGCATCACTGAATGTTGAATGCTGGAATGAAGGTGAAGAGTGACACACTGAACTTAGATTTAGTTGTTGAGGCATCTGTACTTGTACTTACCTGACATTCTGACTGTAAATTAAATAAACAAAGGGTGGTCTCTGACCTTTGCACAGTACTGTAGCATGCAACCATTGATCACTCACCAGTCAGTATAGGGAAAGTTAATTGTTTGAAATGTATGAGACTCGACTCGAAGACTGAGAAAGACCTGCGATTCAACTTTGACTTCAACACCAGTGGCTTGAACTTCGGCTCAGCCGTTTTGGTTTCTGTTGTTGAAACATTCAGTAAATTTCTCAGTGTGGTAACAAACTCTGACCAAGTGCACTATTTCATGGAGTGCCGTAGAAACTTTTCACCATTTACCCCAAACACAAACTCTTTGAGACTAGTTTAGATTTTAATCCTGTGCACCCACTATTCCCAAAAATCTTCAAATATGTAGTTTTTTTGTTGCACCATGCTTTATGTACACTAGTATGTCTGTCATAGTTTTCTAAGTAACATGCAATTTGTATTTTAGCTGGAAGGGTAAACAATAATACATAAATTTAGATACAGGCTCACACTGCTAACATGCTGTCATTAAAAGGCTATAGTACTGTTACCATTAGTAAGTGCTGTGGCCTTAAATTTGCTGAAGAATTCATACTGGCTTGTTTAGGACTCGAAGATTCAGACTACTGACTTGGGACTCGACTTGAGACTTAATTGTCAAGACTTGAGACTTACTTATTACTTGCAACTTAGTGAGTTGTTCCCACCCCTGACATTCTATATACATATCCATCCATCCATCCATCCATCCATCCATCCATCCATCCATCCATCCATTTTCTAAGCCGCTTCTCCGTCAGGGTCGCGGGGGGGGTGCTGGAGCCTATCCTAGCAGTCTTCTGGTGGAAGGCAGGATACATGTACATATACATCTATATACATATTAATAGCAAAAACACCCTGTTTAATTCTAAACGAATAAAGGGGGGCAGAAACTGTTAAAAATGTTAAAACAAAGCACAACTGCATAAATGGAAAAAGTGGACCTCAGGGGGAACCGATAGAGCAGTAGAGAATAACCAGAAACTACAGGTCAGTGCATTAGCCACACCGCAATGACCTGAAAAGCGCACTCCCAGTGAAATGTGACAATTTTCCCCCCTTTTATCCAAGAGTGAATGTGCTGGTCATATTCTAATCACGGTTTTATTATCCGGGGACAGCCCTATTGGCTTGACTTGGCAGTAACGGCGGTGGTGTGTGAATGTTTATCCTGCGCTCGGTAAAACAACAGCGTGCTAATTCAGCCTGCTCCATTAAAGCCTGCATTCAGCTGTGTAAACTAATGGAAATTGGGATGTGCTACTGCCCTCTCTGTGAGCTTTGATGCAGACATAGGCTATTTGTCCATGATGTTAGTCATGCTACGCTAGTTCTGTTGTCTGTTGTTTTGCTTGGCCTTCCATATTTGGATTCTGGGGCATTTTGGAGGCTATTTGCTAGCTGCACCGTTTAAAGAAAATGATTAACTCTGGCCTTATTGCTTTTTATAATTACCACTTCAATGTCTGTTTAGCCTGAGCAGTTAGCGTAATTGATGGTTAGTGCTGTGCAGGGACATTTGTTTAAACAGTTCTGTGACATAACTAGAAAAATGGCTTTTGTTATATGACTTCTGCATCTGTTCACAATTACAGCGTGAAATATGTTGTGCGCTCTCTTAATGTTTCTGCATAATGAAGCTGGAAACTTTAGCACAGTGTTAGCATGCAGGGAAAAAAGTGTTGGGCTAGTTCATTGTGAGAAGTCACAAAACATCCATCCATCCATCCATTTTCAGGATACACCCTGGACAGGTCGCCAGTCCATCGCAGGGCAGACAGACAGACACAGACAGTCACTCTCACCTAGGGGCAATTTAGCATGTCCAATTGGCCTGACTGCATGTCTTTGGACTGTGGGAGGAAACCGGAGAACCCGGAGGAAACCCACGCAGACACGGGGAGAACATGCAAACTCCACACAGAGAGGACCCCGGTGATCCGGGCCGGGGAATCAAACCCAGGCCCTCCTCGCTGTGAGGTCGACAGCGCTGCCCACCACGCCACCGTGCCGCCCGTCACAAAACATTATCAATGAAAAAAAAACTGATCTGGAATCAGCTGCCCCGTAGGGGCACTAGTTAGAAAAAAAAAAGTATTTTTTATCGAGTATTAACTACAGAACATATCGCTGTTGTCGGAAGAAAACCTCGTATCTCCAAAATTGGAACTTTACAGGAGAAAGAAAAAACATACTGTAGTTTTAATGCAAGTCAATGGAACCAGACATCTTTCCAAGTCATTTTGGGCTGTTTCTTCCCAAATCGACATGGATACAGGCAGGGCCTTCTGTCTTTACTCTGCGTTCATTCCGTCCGTTCTCTGAAAGCTTACAGATACTGGCGAAACAGAGCAGTACCACCAGAAGCCATGAGGGGGCAGCGTAGCCGATAGGTCATGCAAGACACGATGCAAGTTTCTATTTTCTCTGCACTGATTCTTTTGGTTCTTTCTTTATTGTCATATTAGCTGCTTTCCAAAGCTTATGCTGCGACTGAGGTAGGCTGCATGTCTCAGCTGCTACGACACAGAAGGCTGTTTCACAGTGAAGGACCCTTCGTGTACACAGCCCATAAATGCAGACGCACCTGATGTTTCCCTCCAGGCCTCCAGTTCTCCAGCCCACAGTTCTGTGCGCATGAACGAGGTGAAGAAACAAAAACGGCATCATGAAAATGATGGAAAACGAAGTCGTTGGAGCAGAATTTGTCTTTGTTATATTGTAAAGTGCAAATGATCGATTAATTAAAGCATATATCGTGTATCGTCTATATCATGGCTTAATCAGACGTTTTTGTATGTATGTAGTTTATTGTACTGCATACGTTTGCTGGCATATTAGCCATATTAGGACTGTTCCGTTTGAGCGACCAATAGGCTACTAAGGAGTCTTCAGTCCTACCGAGGACCCGTCCTACCTTGGCTGCTATGGCTGTTATTATAACCTGGCTATTATCATAACCTCCTCCACCGTCACCATGTTTGCTGTTGTTAGAAACTTTAACTCTGGACTGCCCTCTAGTGGACGTACTGCTTAAAATCCATGCCAACGTAAAAGATGTATGGAAGTAGCTGGGCAGTGATGGTTACATAGTTTGAAACTAATGTGCTCTGTTTCGTACATAAAGGGAGTATAAATGAGCCTTTACTGTGATAGCGGTGGCGTTCCTGCTGAATGCGAGTGAAGTTACTGCAAGTAAAATGTTGGTAAAAGTAGAGCGGATATTGTGCGTTCTCAGTAGATTCAGTTGACAATTCCATACAGTTCCAATTTCTGAATGTACCGTGTCTTGAATGAATCCACAAAGGCAGATGTAACTATCGATCAGTTAGTTAGTTGTAGATAAATAACTGTCAAGCGCGTCAGGTTTTTTGTTCCTCTTGCATGCAGTGCTCTGTTTTTGCTTTTAACATCATAACCACCAGACTAAGCTCAAATTTATAGATCTTATGATGGGTAACCAGCCAGTGGCTGCAGGGTGAACCAGACCTAACTGCAGAAAAATGAAAGAAATGATTGGAGGGCTACATTTAAGACTGAATTGTATGTATGTGATGAGCCATGCAAAGCTGCATTGCCAGCTGGAGTGGATAGTTTTAGACTTAAAAGACAAAACGTATCTTATATCAGCACTCTGAGGGGGATGACAAACAGGCTCAAGAATGTTAAATATACTTTCTAAACCTCAGCGCTTGCATTTTGACTCGTCTGAAGCAGCAGAGGGATAAACCTGTGCTGACTGAGCAGTAAGTGAGAGAAGCAGTGCTATGGAGACTCACCTGAGGGATAGAGACATACAAGGAGAGGACAAGGATGGCTTCTGTGGTTTTATATCTGCGCTGTGGCAGAAATGTCTCAGCCATTCTGTTGGGTACTGTACTGATGTTTACACTCAAAACCATACAATTCCCAAATGATCTGTGGGATGACTGAAATTAAAGGAATTTATAAATTTACAAGGTTTCCAAAGGCACTCAAGACAGAACTGAGGTTCAGCTGAAAAAAACAAACATGATGTGATGAAATGTCAATGTTTTTAAGTGATTACTCATTTTGTTGAAATAAATGCATGCTTTCTCACCAAGTAGTAGGGTTTTTTAGGTCAATTTTTATCTTACAAAGCCAAACTTTAAAAAGGTTTAGTTTAAACCTAAAACAGACAAAAAAGTCTTTTTTACTCCTAAAAACTACCTAGTTCAAAGTAGATAACCCACTAAACTGTCTACTCCCACAGGTCGCTAGACTGTAATAAGCACCTTCCTTAGTAAATGTAGTTCTGTATGTCCAAAAGTGCTCAGATGCCCTGTCTAATTATTTCAGCTATGTTAAGGCACACAAGTGTTAAATTTCATGGACACAGCTGTGTAATCTCAGTAGAAAAGCATTGCCAGTAGACTGGAGCTCTCTGGAGCAGCCACACCATCCACAAAGCCAAGCATCAGTTAGAGGCGTGTTAAACTCCCTGACACCGGACCGTTGAGCAGTGGAACAGCATATGTTGGAGGGATGAAGCTCCACTGGGAGGATGAGTTGGATTTGGAGAAGAAGAAGCTTCACTGAACTACTCTGGGATGAGTTGAAGTGATGAAACTTCATTAAGCTCCTTTGGGAGTTTTTTTCTTCCCTTCTGGGATGAGTTGTAGTGATGATTCTTTATTGAATTGACTGGGATGAGTTGAAATGATGAAGCTCCATTGAACTGCTTTAGGATAAGCTTTAGTGATGAAGCTTCACTGAACTCCTTTGGGATGAGTTGTAATAATGACGCTTCATTGAACTCCTTTTGGGTGAGTTGTAGTAATGAAGCTTCATTGAACTCCTTTGGGATGAGTTGTAATAATGAAGCTTCATTGAACGTCTTTGGGATGAGTTGTAGTGATGAAGCTTCATTCAACTCCTTTGGGATGAGTTGTAGTAATGAAGCTTCATTGAACTCCTTTGGGATGAGTTGTAGTAATCAAGCTTCATTGAACTCCTTTTGGGTGAGTTGTAGTAATGAAGCTCCACTGAACTCCTTTGGGATGAGTTGTAATAATGAAGCTTCATTGCACTTCTTTGGGATAAGTTGTAGTAATGAAGCTCCACTGAACTCCTTTGGGATGAGTTGTAGTAATGAAGCTCCATTGAACTCCTTTGGGATAAGTTGTAGTAATGAAGCTCCACTGAACTCCTTTGGGATGAGTTGTAGTAATGAAGCTCCATTGAACTCCTTTGGGATAAGTTGTAGTAATGAAGCTCCACTGAACTCCTTTGGGATGAGTTGTAATAATGAAGCTTCATTGAACTCATTTGGGATGAATTGTAATAATGAAGCTTCATTGAACTTCGTTGGAATAAGTTGTAGTAATGAAGCTTCAATGAACTCCTTTTGGGTGAATTGTAGTAATGAAGCTTCATTGAACTCCTTTGGGATGAGTTATGGTGATACCTTTGGACGTATAGTCTACATGTTTTCATATAAAGCAGTACTACAACTGTTAGACAAACCATTAATGCATAAAATGTAGTTTGTTTCATTACTAGAGCTGTCCTGAACAGCATTTCACAGGCTTCAGGTTTTTGAGCATTTTTGGTAGTGTCCAGTGATTTAAAGTGCTCCCACACATGTGATTTCTTTAGCATCTTGGCTCTATTGGGTTCAGTGGTCATGTGGAAAGTGGTGCGTATTTATTTTCTAACATGTTAACAATAGCTGTGTCCCAATTCCTTCGAAGGACGTGGTCTACAAAGGTGTGTCATTTGAAGGCTGAATAGACCCACAAAGGCTGAACCGAAATGAGATGGTCTGCTTTGCAGCGGATTTCTTGTTTGAATCACAGCGCCGCTGTTTCTGCCCTTACCATCGTCACGAAATGCTTCTCCTGTGAGGTTCTTTTAAAGTTCTTTTAAAGACAGAGCCAGAAACTTTGATTTTTTTAGAGCTGGAGATGCTTCCCTCTGTCTGCTCTTTGCTCCCTAAAACAAAACGAAACCTTGGCGTATATTTTGCTTAAGACCACATTGGCTTTTAACATTTGTATCATTAGCTATTTGACTCAGTTTAAACCTAATACTTGCATTTAAAAGTGAACTTCTCAGGCGCCGGTCGCTTCTCTGCTGATGCCACCATGTTCTCGAATCCTCACCAGCACGCAGTGAACCTCGGGATGTGTTGGCTGGCGAAGAATCTGAAAAAGGACACATTTCTCAGCCACATATGAAGGAGCCTTCGAAATGGGACAGACTAGTCGCGCCCCTGTGATGCAATCGGCCTTCAAATTCAGCCTCCGAAGGATGCAGCCCCTGAATTGGGACACAGCTACAAACTGTTCCATCTTAAAGCTTTTGCGGATGAAATTTAGCAGCAGTTATATTTGTAATGTATCACTTTATTTGTGGGAAAAACTTGCGCAGACTGAGCGCTGTGTGAGAGCAGCAGTGCTGTAGAGGCTCACCTGAGGGACAGAGACAGACAGGAAGAGATCACCCACACACACTCGCTCAGGTTATCACACACAGCGTGTCAGGCAGAGTTGGTTGGGGGGGTTTGGGGGCCAACCCATCTATGCTGGAAGAAGTCTGTGTGTGTTTCTGGCTCTTTTTAATGGACTCACCTGTCACAGCGGCTCAGTTCAGTAGTCTATCAATGTGCTCTGAAGTGCACACACACAGTGTCCATCTCTCTGGGGCAAGGTTAACCCTCTGCCCGTAATGAAGCCATAAAAACGCTGCTCTGGTCGCAAGAACATGAAGCAACATACTCAAAACAATCAAACAAAGCTGTAAAACTGCAAAGTGAAGTCAGATACTGTATAATGATTCAGAGCTGTGATGTAGCATCTGGGTGTGCAGGGTAGGCGCGTGCAGGGGTCATGAATCACCTGTGTTTCTGATGTCATCAGTGCATAATGTCTCTGCTTCTTAGCAGACGAAGCCCCACTTACCCAAATGTATTTGATGCTATAAAGCATAAAATATACAATCACAGACAGAAAGAGGATAGTGGGCCACTGGCATTTTGCTCAGCGATAACTGGTGGTTAAACAGAATAATAGACAAAATGCCACTTTCCTCACTCATTTTGCCCTCTCAGTCAAATTTCCTCATTTTTTCCTTAAGTTAAGTGATACTTTTTTAATCCCACAAACGGGGAAATTCCACCTCCGCATTTAACCCATCCGTGAAGTGAAACACCACAAACACACTAGTGAACACACACACTAGGGGGCAGTGAGCACACTTGCCCGGAGCGGTGGGCAGCCCTATCCACGGCACCCGGGGAGCGGTTGGGGGTTAGGTGTCTTGCTCAAGGACACCTCAGTCATGGACTGTCGGCGCTGTTTACAGTGACATTAGACCATGAAAGGCAGTCAATCTAAAGTCAGTAAGATAAACAGGCAGATGCTAATTGTGGGTTACCCTAGTTACTAGCCCAGTGACATTGTTATTTTAGCATGCAGTTAGCACCATGCTAATTAGTGAGGTTTAAGCTTCCAGTTTTTAGCTACGTTATTGTGGTACCTTCACTACTAAAAAAGAAGCTTTACAGGGTGAAAAAGCCACAAGACACTGTTTTATTTCAGAAACGAAAGAGAAAATGACCGATCTGAATCCCCCAGCAAGTCACGGGTGAGGGGGCATATCTTTTAGGCTATGTCTGGAACATGGACGCCATATTGGATCAAGGGCAAGTTTTCCCAATGGGAAGGTGGTCGTGTAGCAGATCAGAGATCAGACCTGAATTGTCTCAGAAATCCATCGCCACAATTATATTCAGTGTCTCTTGTGCTTCAAAAGTTATCAACACAGAAATAGCAGCAACAACTGGGACCGTTGCCTGTGGAGCAGCTATTTGACGTGTTCAGTGTGCTGTCCCTGGTGCTGAACACAGAGCTGAAGGCGCAGGATCCAGTCGTTATGAACCCGCATGAGAATCTCTGGAGAAATGCTGTCACAGGCCTCCACGATGCGGTGCTGAGGGTGGTGTTTGTTGCGGATTTTCTCAGCATACACAATTTGTTTGAGATGACCCCAGAGATAAAAGTCAATTGTGAATAAATAGATAAAATAAAACCTGTCCTGTGACTTTTGGCTCACCCTGTAGAATTACATTAGGAAGAGGAACGTTTAATTTTTTGGTAAACCATTCATTTAAGTTACTGTTTTTATTTGTAATTTCTACATAAATATGAAAGCAATCAAAGGTATTAATATTGAGATTGTGCTGCAGTAACAGCCTCTACTCTTCTGGGAAGGCTTTACACTAGATTTTGGAACATTGCTGTGAGGATTTGACTGAGCATTAGTGAGGTCAGGTACTGAAGTTGGATGGTCAGTACTGGATCACTCCAGCTCACCCCAAAGGTATTGGATGGAGCTCCATCACTCCAGAGAACATGGCTCTACTGCTCCACAGCCCAATGCTGGGGGGGGCTTTGCCAGCTAGAGGGACTTTATACTCGAGGGACTTTATACTCTAGCAGGCATTGGACCTGGTGACCTTAGGTTGCTCTAGAGTGTCCCATTCTATTGGTCAGTAATGTTCTTATTATGCAAGCCTGTCATCGATGGGTGACCTGAATGTATGTGAAATCACTCATTAGAAGGGCTGTTTGAATATTTTTGGATAAGTAATTTACCTTAAATATATGTCCTTTCTATAAGATTCTTAAAGGGATATGACACTATAGCACTGCGTATAGAGGGAAGCTCTTTAGTCGTCCATTTGTGGTCAAATTTATGCTTTTTCTGTTTTCATTATCTCCAACAATTGCATGAAACTGGTGCTCAGATATTGTTTAAAATGCTTACAGAGTTTGTAATGAGAATAAACTCCAGTAAAATGTGTTTAGAGCATTGTGCCAGTTAGGGAAAAACAAAGCCCAACTTCATTTATTGAGAACTGCGGAGCTAAATCACAATCACAACATGTAAGCAATCGTGAAGACGTGTAATGCATCTGAGACTTCGTGATGAAAAGCAGCATTAGCAGTTAGCAGCATTATACAGCAAATGAATCACTGGAATCATCATCACGTCCTCTCAGAGTTTCTGAATTATTCACTCTGAATGAGCTCAGAGATTTATGACCGGTTGCATTTGTCTTGTTAACCGTAAGTCTTTCACTGTGTGCAAATCACAGTTAAAATAAATGAGTAAATATAATGTGTCATAGCTTGAAATGCTGTTTATGTGTTTGTGTATGTAATTTGTCCAGATTAGTATTTTAATGAATGGCTTTACAGCTCAGTGCTTATGCCGTGTTTGTAGAGGAACATTAATGAATAAATCCTCTATTATTTGTCCTGTCCTGCTCCATAAGTAATTCCGTCAGATTTTTCTGCTCTAACTTCATTTTACTAAACAGCTCTCCTGAGGTGAAACGGGTGACATTTGAAGCACTAGTATTTCTCTTTTTACGGCTTCCATCAACATCAGATTGGTACTTTCAACCACCAAACACTTGTCTGGATTAGAGGTTCGGACAAGAGAGAATTGAAGCGCTACATGCAGCAAATGCACTGTTTAAAGGGCAAGTGTCCCACATTTTCTTGTATTTTATTTTTCTCCCTGAAGTCCACTTCTAGCGGTTGGGGGCAGTCGTGGACTGGAGGTTAGGGATCTGCCCCTGTAACCAGAAAGTTGCCGGTTCGATCCCCAGGGCCGACAGTCCATGACTGAGGTGTCCTTGAGCAAGACACCTAACCCCCAACTGCTCCCCGGGCGCCGTGGATAGGGCTGCCCACCGCTCCGGGCAAGTGTGCTCACTGCCCCCTAGTGTGTGTGTGTATTTACTAGTGTGTATGTGGTGTTTCACTTCATGGATGGGTTAAATGCGGAGGTGGAATTTCCCCAGTTGTGGGATCAAAAAAGTATCACTTACTTACTTACTTATGAGGTTTTGGGTACCACCTCATACCACCAGCCTCATTCATTTTTGCATGATCACTTTTTTTCAGCCTCTCTTTATCTAAGAATTAAACACACTGTTCATGGTTCTGTGCCTGCATGACAGTAATATGTACGTGATCTGTGCTCTGACCGGCTGTCCTGTATTGTGCGTCATTAAAAAAGCAATCTGAGTTGGAAAATGTGTTACATACTATATACCAGACTAATCTTCATCAAACTCTTATATTATGTTATTAAACCATCACTTTTCCATGATATGGACTCTTTAACCCCTGAATATGTCAAGCTTTACAGGGACTCGTGGGCCCAGGCCATTTAAGGGTTTAAAGAGAGACTGTAATACATTAGTTTGAGAGAAGGTTTAGGAATTTGTCATTTGTAACGAGTTAGTTTTTTTTTTTTTTAAATAACCCCTTATTCCTGTGCCTAAAACACTTCAGGTGAGTTTAGCAAACAGGGTGGGGAAGATCTTCCCACCAACCCGGATCACTGTCCTCGTCATTCATGGTGTGACTGTGACAGATGTGACAGATGACTGTTAATCTTAATCCATGGTTTCATCCACAGTTTACCATTCAAACAGAGTGACTCTGAACACTATAGACCTTGTGTGTCAAACACAAGGCCCAATCTTATCTGGTGCACACAGTTATTTTACTGTTAATATTAACCCACTTCACAATCTGCTGCACTACAATTCCCAGCATGCACTGCGACATAATGTGCTCTCCCACAACAAAAAAAACACACACCAGCTGTTTCAGCTGCAGTTCAACCAATGTACAACGCTTACCTGAGCAGCTCAGAAATTGATCCCAAGAGTGAACGAAGTTGCAGCAAAGGAAAGATGGCAGGTATCTAGATCAAGAAATGAGATAAGTTTAAAAGATCTGCCCCCTGGGGATGTTTAAAGAGGTTTAACCGTTATTTAGAGGTATTAAGGCCTCTTGTTATACAATGACATGCCTAAAGTGATGGAATAACAGTATGTAAATTGATTATAAAGTGGCGTTACTTCAGGGGACAGCGTGGGAACGTCCACACCTGTATACAATGTGAGGTGTTATCCTGTGAGCGGTGGTGACCATTGGTGTCTGGCTAGAATTGTCTGTGCGAATAGACAAGCGATTCTGGCAGAAATCACATCCACATTTCAATGCAGGATGTCCCACACGCATATCCCGCAGGCCAGGGCAGCGTTCTTTAGCGTCAGTGGGCTATGGGAGCAGAAGACCCACCAGAGTGCCTCTGTTAACCCCACATCACCTCGCGTGGGCTCTTGAAGCTGCTAACTGGACCCTAGAAGACTAGCAACATGTAGTGTGGTGCCAATTGTTTCAGGCCGATGGAAGGATCCATGTGTGGCGCAGACCCTTTGAAGCCATGGACTCCAGTTGTCAACAAGGCACTGTGCAGACGGTTGGTGATTCCATACTGGCATGGGGTATCGTCTCATGGCCTGGGTTGGCTCCACTGGACCGCCAAAACACATCATTGACTCCATTTCCCGCCTTTCGTGGACCTTATGTACCCAGGATAATGCTCTGTGCCATCAGGCCCAAGTTGTCTTCCATCCACTTGTGCTCTTGCTGCACTTTGCCTGCCCAAAATGAAAACGAAAAAAATGAAAAATGACAAAAACAGAGATTTTATTTTGACAGCTGCAATATATAATAATAGGCTACATTAGCTACATCAACTTTTTATGATATTTCATTATTTCAAGTATTAATGCAATATTTCAAGATCTACTACAATTGTCTATAATTTACTGTTGACATTTCTGTTTATTTTGAATAAACAATGGCCAGTCTGGGTAACAGCAAATTGTTGAAATAATAAATAATAATAAATAAAAACAGGCGTAATGAATTTGTTGAGATTTTTATTATGGCGCTTTTAGTGGTTGAGCTTGAGGACGCTGCTGTGGACTATAATGTTATTAGAGAGTGAGAGAGAGAGTAAATATCTGAGCGTGTGCAGTATTTATGTAGTCATATTCCCTCAAATAAAGTAAACATTACTACATAGTAAATCAGGTACATACGCCAGCGCCGACATTCAGTGTCAATTCGTTTTGACTCCAAGCGCGGTTCAGTTTCTCAGCTCGTCACATACAACACACCGTTTAGCATTTTGCCATTACTGCGTTCTATTAAAGCCGAAATGAAGTAAAATTGCAGGCATGTATTTGTTTATTTCACAGAAATATTAAGGTCTAGAAGGAACTGGTTCCCCAGATCATAAAACATCATGTGACTTGCTTGACTGAGTTCATATTACATGCAAAGGTGATCAATCATGAGACTTATTAATGAACCAAAGTCATTTGCGTTCAATTCCAATTGCATAGAAACGTAAGCGCGCACACACACACACACACACACACACACACGTGCCTGTGATGGGTCTGGTTTTGTATTGGCCCAAATCATTTTAACATTCTGAACCAGTGATTGCTTTGGGCAAACAGCCAAAGCACCGGTCCCCTCTAAACCCCTCCATTTCATTTCTCCCTCTCTCTGTCTGTCTCCCTCTACATCCCTCTTTCCTTCATTCTGTATTCTGTTACAGCAGAGCTGCTCTGTGTATCTCTCTCTCTCACCCACACACACACACACAGACACACACACACACACACCCTGCCCTGAGCCATCATCATCTCACACTCCTCTCACTCTGCTGCTGCCCTCCATCATCCCTCCGACCCTAATTCTCTCTTTCTGTTTTATCCTCCTCTCTCTTCTAATCTTCATGACTTCTCCATCCTGCCTTGCATTGTTTAATCCTGTTTCACAGCCGTTTCTCTTCAGGTTGGGTTTCTCACTGCGTGCAGGAAGTCAGAGTTTTTACTGTCATATTATTTCATTTGATTTATGTTGCTTTAATATTTAAATGTCATTACGTGATGAATTAAGTTCACAAAATGACAATTTTGACTGACTCACGCTTCTCATTCCCTCCATTTCCTAAACTTTTTCCATGTTAATGCTACCCGCAATTCTCCTGTTACACTACGTCTACTTCCATGATGGTGCGACACACATTTTCCTGGTTACATGACGTCCATTTCTGTGGTTACATGACACTCATCTCCATGAATAATATACACCCATTACACCCAATGTACACCCATGGTTACACTACCTCAGTTTCCATGGTTATACTACCAGTCATCCAAGCTACATTCAGCTTCACTCACTTCTAACACTAAGCTACACCAATGTCCATGGTGGTTATGCCCGTTTCCATGGTCACAGCACACCTGTTTCCGTGGCTACTCTGTGCACATTTCCATGGTTACACTACACCCATCAGCATGGTTTCACCACACCCATTTACATGATTGCACTACACTCATTTCCACAGATCCATTATGGTACACTTATTTCCATGGCTACACCACACACATTGGCATGGCTACACTACACCCATTTCTATAGTTAAGCTATATTCTCTTCACATCTAATTCCATGTTTATCTTACAGCTGTGTTTTTTAATAACATACACCCATTTCCGTCAGGGTCGCGGGGGGTTGCTGGAGCCTATCCCAGCAGTCTTTGGGCGGAAGGCAGGATACACCCTGGACAGGTCATCAGTCCAGGAGAAGTGGCTTAGAGAATGGATGGATGGATGGATGGATGGATGGATGGATGGATGGATGGATGGATGGATGGATGGATGGATGCATACACCCATTTCCATGGTTTTGTTACTCGCATTTCTGTGGTTATGCTATACAAGATTTAATTGCTACTCTACACCTACTTCCATGGCTGCTTTACACCCATTATTCTGGACATTACACCCATTATTCTGCACATCTGGACATTAGATACTTTATTGGGTACAATATATGCACATATTTATTTATTCATTCGTCATTGGTCATTATTGCACCGCATCTCTCATCTCAGGTTATAGATATTATCACAGACTGTGGTATTCTATCTATCTATCTATCTATCTATCTATCTATCTATCTATCTATCTATCTATCTATCTATCTATCTATCTGTCTATCTATCTATCTGTCTATCTATCTATCTATTCTGGTAACACTAGGTCTACACCCATTTCTTTGGTTACTCTATGCCAGGTGTCACAACCCAAATGTTAAGAAGAGCCATTTTGCCCTTTTAACAAAAATCAACCTACCACAACATTTTATGTCCATTTTACTATCTGGGCTGTAAATATGTCTCAGTATGTTCTAATGGGTTAGTATGACCTGAAAAATAAAACTGAAAATACAGACTTACTCTGCTTTTAGTAGCTCAGCACAGACACTTTTCTCACATCTCCAGCAGGAAGCTTTTCCACAAAAGTAGAACAGTTTCTTGTTAAATGTCTCTCAGTGGTCGACTTTTACGAGGCTGAAGTTGCTTCTCATTCGCCAGCTTCTTGTTCGAATTTCCAGTTCCACCTTAAAAGGTGCCTGAAGCACCAGAATATAACTACTGCATGATTTATGGTGGAACAGGAAAATTAGAACAAGAAGAAGGCAAATGAGGAACTGACTTCAGCTTCACGACTTTTTGGGCAGTTTCTCATTGCAGAATAAACATGTCAGGAAACCAGCTGGAGTGATTATAAATGCCAATAAGTCAGTTCATCTCCAAATTATTGATGTTCATCTAAAATTTTTCTCTTTGCCTTTTCATTAGCTATTAGGTTGGTGAGATTGTTGTCTATGTTGCTATGGTGACCAGCAGCCTGCGCGCCAGTCTTCGGGGTTAAAGGGTCAATTAGCAGTTCTACATTAACTCCAGAGTTTAAGACCATTTATTATGAAAACTGTGTTAGAAAGATCAGCAGAGCGTTATTTCACCATAAAGGAGGATTATTTTATTTTTGCCTAAACATCTAATTCTGCTGTGGAGCCGCAAGAAAGGGCCAAATGTTGCCAACCCCTGCTCTATACCTATTTCCATGACTATACCACACCCGTGTACAGGCTTATGCTGAGAGAAAACATGCACCCTTACTATCTGAACACTATCAAGGTGTAAACTGAAGGTTTAAGAAATGTGCTTAGAGCTCGTGAGCAGAAAACAATTGAGACGTAAGATGTAATAAGGAAAATCTGACTGGAAATATTATGGAAAACCAATACGCTCGGCAACATTAACCACTTCACTAGCTGTGCATTACGTCCACCGTTTTAGCAAACATCAGCTAATGGTCCTTAATATTAGTCCTTAATATAACCACGTTAGGTGGTTATAAATTTAGCATAATCTACATGCATATAGAACTTGGCTTTGTTTCCCCTGTAGTAAGCTAGGCCTATAGCTATACCTTGCTACCTAGCATCCATGGTAAAGTCCACTGCTATACTGTGTAAGCGAAACAGTGTAAGCAGATTAAAAACAGCCCTACCGTAGACGTGCTCCAGGCTACCGCCTCCCAGAGCGGGCTGAAAAAGCCTGTCTGGCAGTGAAGGCAGTGAAGCCGAGGCTGGCAGGCTTCTCTTTGATCACCTGCATTATGGCTCCTTTCAGGCAGCAGTGTAAGACAGACGGGCTGAGGCGCAGTAAACAGGTTTGTGAATGAGGCGCAGTGCAGCCGGCTGTAACAGGATCAGCCTCTCCAGTTTGACAGAGAGGATCTGTCCCTGAAATTGAGATTGAGCCGATTTTGGATTTCGGTATAATTGGATTTCGGGCTAATGCTACTTGATTCCATTTGAAATGGGGCAAGGGAGTAGAAATAGAAGTAGAAATAGAAATTGTTTGTGTGTGTGTGTGTGTGTGTGTGTGTGTGTGTGTGTGTGTACAATATATGCAACCCCATTTCCAAAAAAGTTGGCACACTGTGCATAATGTAAACGAAAACAGAATGCAATGATGCCCAAATCATGTGAACCCTGTATTTCATTGAAAATAGCACAAAGAAAGAAAAATCCTTTATAAAACAAGAATGTAAAACATTTCACGTTCTGAACTACAGCAGCTGGTTCCCTCAGTTCATAGTCTTTTACTGAGTGGTGTTAATAGAGGAGGTGATGCAACGCAGTGGTAAACATGCCTCCATCCCAACTTTGTTTGAAATGTGTTGCTTGGCATCAAATTCAAATTCGGCGTTTATTTTTCAAAAAACAAGAAAATTTCTCAGTTTCAACATTCAGTGTGTCATATTTGTACTGTCTTCAATTAAATATAGGGTTTAGATGATTTGCACATCATTGCATTCGTTTTTGTTTTCATTTTCCACAGTGTCTTTTTTGGAAACAGGGTTCTAAGTCGGATATTAAACAGAACATTAACCAGATGCTTCAGCAACTTAATATAGCTGTAATATCTGACGTGTCAGTGTTGGATGTGTCTTCATCTTCGTTCCAGCTTCCATTCTTTTCAGGAGACTCACTTTCAATCTCTCAAAGAATCTGCAGACACACCTCCAAAGTTCAGGCTTAGAAGTTGGTTGATCATTTTCTGAAGTGATCGAACACATTCAGTGGTGTTGAGGGCTGGTCGGTTGTTCTGAGAACACCTGCTTCCATATTTGCTTCTCTAGGGCAGTGTTGGTGTCTGCCAGGTCTTCTAAGTGGTTGTTAGGAGTCCCATTTTCTCTTTTTTTGAACTCTAGTTTTGGAAACTCCTGCTTTTTTCCCCACTTATCTTTGAGCTTTTCCTTCCTTACGCAAGTGGACTATCTTCTATATAATCTCTTCAAAAATATTTCCTGAAAAATGAATTACTTGTAATTAATGACTGTTTTGACTGGAAATTGAATAAATGGCTTTTGCACAGTGCTGTGTGCAAAGAGGTGAACACACAGGAGTGTTTCGGTAAATAAGTGTGAGCAGAGCAGTGAAGCTGCAAATCAAATGAATCACTCAGAGACCGTTTTAATATCTTTTTGCTCTTATTGTTGGGGATTTTGGGGCACAAACTAGAACTGACGGAGAGAAAATGAGCTATTGCACAAATAGAGCAGGATGGGAAATTGGTTAAAAACATTTTATTTCTACATGAAAATATGTTCAATTCAGAGTGTTTTTAAGTGTTAGTAGCTGCTGAAGACAAGACTGCTTTACCAATGTTGTTGAAGCAAAAAATCTTTTGGTCAAATGAATGGAAATGTAGATATTGTGTGTCTGTTCTACAGTTTCTCATTAGGCTGAATGAATAACCGGCTCTAAATGTAGGTATTGTGATATAAACCGAGTCCGTTCTACAGTTTCTCATTAGACTGAATGAATAACCGACTCTAAATGTAGGTATTGTGATATAAACCGAGTCTGTTCTACAGTTTCTCATTAGGCTGAATGAATAACCGACTCTAAATGTAGGTATTGTGATATAAACCGAGTCCGTTCTACAGTTTCTCATTAGACTGAATGAATAACCGACTCTAAATGTAGGTATTGTGATATAAACCGAGTCTGTTCTACAGTTTCTCATTAGGCTGAATGAATAACCGGCTCTAAATGTAGGTATTGTGATATAAACCGAGTCTGTTCTACAGTTTCTCATTAGACTGAATGAATAACCGACTCTAAATGTAGGTATTGTGATATAAACCGAGTCCGTTCTACAGTTTCTCATTAGACTGAATGAATAACCGGCTCTAAATGTAGGTATTGTGATATAAACCGAGTCCGTTCTACAGTTTCTCAT
>NC_051225.1:37690757-37783257 GCF_015220715.1 Pygocentrus nattereri
ACGTAAACATTCAGAGTTTGTAGCGACGGGTCTGAGTGTGCATTTCTAAATGAATTCTGTAAGATTTCATGCAAAAAAGGAGAAAATATGCTGTTTCTTTCCTCGCAATAGGATTGTATTCACAATAACCTTTCCTCAAACTCAAGCCATAGTAAAAATCCAGCTACAACTGCAGATGTGGTGTGTGTTGAAAGTTTGTAATATGTACTTTTCTGCTCATTTCAATGAGCTACAAGTCAAATAATTAAACGAAACGTGTTTCAAGGAGTGCATGTGATCCCGGGCGAACCCCTCAAGATTTTCCCGTATCGGCTGTTGGGTTTCCAGTGGATGCCTTGATTGCGGTTGTATTCAGTGGAGCTGTAAAAGGAGCACCCTTGCTTTGTTGTTAGGAATTTGCTCTGGCAATTGTTTACTGGTAGCCTAGAAAGCAATTTGCAGGGCTGTTTGTTCTTCGGGGAAATGGCAAACACATTGTTCCGTTCGGCTGTGATGGAGAAGTGATATTTGGACCCCCGGATTGTGGGTTTTGATTATATTTTGCCACCCTTTGTTTCATGTGAACAGGGACCAAATTTGTTCAAATTCAACTAAATTTGATTCTCCCCCAGGCAGGAACTTAAAACACCATCCATTCAGTGGAAAGTCTGTTCTCTGCGTATTTGTGCAGGTAAGAGTAGAAGCACTGATGGAGAAGCACTGATGTATTTTTTAGGCTTTTATGCTCACATCATGATTGTAACATCTGTGTCAGCGGTAATGATGCTCGTGCTTTAGACTGCCTGTAGCTCCGTTTCTGAAATGCGACACTGTATCTGAGGGTTGTTTGAGCTTTATGCTCCAACTGCAAATCAAAATTCTCACTCTCTGAGCTCAGTAATCTGAATTTACTCAGTTCACAAACACCTCACGCTTCCTGGCAATCTGTAGATTTGCAGCAGCACAATGACAAGTGTTTTGCATTGAATACACTTGATTCAGACGTCATTTCCACATGAATACAATCTATTATATCAACACAGTGCCAGAGTAAACAAGCTGAGACAAAACTACACGCTTAAAAAAGATGGTTCTATATAGAAACACTCAAAGAACCCTTTGCATGATTAAAGAGTTCTTTGCATTGCTACAGTGTTCCATCCATCCATCCATCCATGCATTGCCTAAGCCGCTTCTCCGTCAGGGTCGTGGGAGGATGCTGGAGCCTATCCCAGCGGTCTTCGGGCGGAAGGCAGGATACACCCTGGACAGGTCGCCAGTCCATCGCAGGGCAGACAGACAGACACAGACCGTCACTCACACCCAGGGGCAATTTAGCATGTCCAATTGGCCTGACTGCATGTCTTTGGACTGTGGGAGGAAACCGGAGAACCTGGAGGAAACCCACGCAGACACGGGGAGAACATGCAAACTCCACACAGAGAGGACCCCGGCCGGGGAATCGAACCCAGGCCCCCCTCATGCAAAGGGTTCTTTAAGCATTCATGGTTCTAGATACACATATCAACATACACTCTTAAAATAGACGGTTAACTTAAAGGGTTCTTTATTAAAGAAAATGGCTCTATATAGCACCAAGAACACTCACAGAACCTTGTGAATGCATGATTAAAGGGTTCTTCGCATCATGAAATGGTTTAGAAGCTTCAGATTATTGGAGAATGTGCTGTAGATCTTTCTATATAGCACCTTTTTGAAGCTGGTTCTATGTAGCACCAAGTGATGTGAGTCTTGTGACAACAGAAGAATCTTTTTCGGTGCTATATAGAACCCTCTTCCAAAAGGTGCTATATAGAATCTTATATCTCTATATAGAACACTTTTGCAATACAAAGAACCATTTAATCATGCAAAGGGTTCTTTGAATGTTCATGAGTCTAGATACACACATGAACGTACACTCTTGAAAAAGATGTGTAAAAAATGGTTCTATATGCACCATGAGCACTCAAAGAACCCTTTCAACCCATGATGAAAGGGTTCCTTAGATTGATGGGTCGATATAGCACCTTTTTGAACAAGGTTCTATATGGCACCATAGAGGTGCTTCTAATTCTATGTTGTCAAGCTTGCCATAATAGAAGAACCCTTTTTGGCGCTATATAGAATACATAAAAAATATATATAAAATACACCTCAAAAACGGTCTTTTAATCATATAATCAACCAGTCAAAGCTTAAATCTAGAGCATCCCATGCATGATCAGTAAAATACTGACTTTTTTTCTTAGAACCAAAACACCAAGAACAAAAACACTCAAATCCTGCATGTTGCCAACAGCAGGACTTCTGGCTGTTTGTTGTGAATAAATAATAGTTCTCTATCCAGCTGAGGCATCTTCATTACAAACCTTGTAATCAATACTGCATTAACACTGCGGACCATACAAAACAGTTTATTTATACCTTACGCCAATGTAAACCTATTTAAGATTATTTTTCTTAAATACAGTTGAATTTCTATTGAGAGCAGTCAGAATGATTAAATGGCACAGGCACACTTACACCTTCTTTTTCATGAACAGCTGCAATGCACTGCTCTGTAATAATAATATACAGCAGCCTTGTGTGAAATGTGAACATGGATCTTTCCAAACCGTAAAAAATGTCATTTTTATCGTGGTCAGTTGCGCCTCTGCAGCGCCCCTTCTGGGTCACCTCTGCTATAGGCACGGATGACGAGTCTTCATATCAAAGTATGAGGACAGGTGATATTTTATAAATCAGTTACCGCCCCCTGATGACGCCCTACTACTGCTGTACTCATAAATATGAAAGCATAGCAGCCTAGAGCGAGGGGATAAGTTGTTATGATTATAGTTAGCACATTTCTTGATAAAGTTCGATGTAAGATTAGGCCACCTGATGGTACGATTGAGTGAGGATTCTTGTGAGTCTCCGTACAGCTGCTCATAAGTGCCATAAGCAGCTTGAGGAAGGTAAGGATTTAGGGCCACTGCAGCAAAGCCTGGCTGACAATCGCTTTTATTCATTCAGCATTCAGTACATCTAAGAAATCAGGACTTGGGTTATATTGAACATGGACCTGCTGAACTGATAATTAGAAGCCAGCTGTCGCGGGTTCAGGGAATGTTCTACCATTCGGACGCCTCTCGGACGCTCGCTGCCAATCATTTTCTGGCACTATGTTCGCTCTTCTGCAGCTTGAGTTAGTGGCTCATATTGTTTAGGCTCAAGACGCACTGCCTGATCAGAAACTCCTTCCCTGGAGATGGTAGTAGAGAAAAATCGTCAACTTTGTAAGACTCTCAGATGCAAAAGTGTTTCTCCATATTTTCTGGTAGCTAACACACACTAACTCTAAAAACACAGCAGCCCAGCCCACCAGGTTTCCCTCTCAGCCACACCTACAGACCCATAGATCACTGCAGTGCCCCTCCCAGTTTGCCCCTCCCATTTTTGATCAAGTTTCAAAGTCATTGCACTACATTATATTTGAGTCACATTAACTAACATGTTAATAATAGTGGACATTATAAACTGCTCCCATTGACTCAACAATAAACATGCAAGTCGCATTGAATGGACTAAATATTTACAGTTTACTAGCGATTGTGAGTTTCTGGCTGCCTTAGCATTCCAAATATACACCTGGCAGGCTGAGACTGAGAGGGCGGAGCCTGCTGGAGCACTGACTTTTTTTCATTGGCCGACTGGGCCGTAGGATGAAATTGAGGTGCATTCAACATATACTTCACGTGCACACTTTAAAACAGAGTAAAACTAAACACTATCAAAGAGGAAAGCAGCTGTACTGTAGCGTTCTGCTGCTGGCTCATTTGGGGTGTGTATGAGTTGCGTTGTTCTGTGCTGAACGACAGTCCAATCCGCGATGGCATCATGTGCGAACTCCCTTCACTCCTTTTAGTTTTTTGTTGACTGTTGGTTTATTTCTAACTAGTTTGCACTAATTCTTCAGTCAGTGGCCCTATCACTACACCTCTGGATCACCATCATCATGATCTCCATGGACAATCCTCACCACATCCACACCTCAAACAGACTCACTTCAGTCTAGCAAATCCCTACATATACATATAAACTGACATCTTGCACATCTTCTAATCTGGGAATCTGGGTTACATATATATATACCCACGACCCTGAGGGAGAAGCAGCTTGGAGTGTGTGTGTGTGTGTGTGTGTGTGTGAGTGAGTGTGTGTGTGTGTGTGTGTGTATATATATATATATATATATATATATATATATATACACGCAGTATTTGCAGATATGGAAATGTGTATTTTACAGCTTTTATTTTACATTTTACAACCTATATTACTAAATATAAGGGCCTGGGTTCGATTCCCCGGCCGGGCGACCTGGGTCCTCTCTGTGTGGAGTTTGCATGTTCTCCCCGTGTCTGCGTGGGTTTCCTCCGGGTTCTCCGGTTTCCTCCCACAGTCCAAAGACATGCAGTCAGGCCAATTGGACATGCTAAACTGCCCCTAGGTGTGAGTGACTGTCTGTGTCTGTCTGTCTGCCCTGCGATGGACTGGCGACCTGTCCAGGGTGTATCCTGCCTTCCGCCCGAAGACTGCTGGGATAGGCTCCAGCACCCCCCCGCGACCCTGACGGAGAAGCGCTTAGAAAATGGATGGATGGAAGGATGGATGGATATTACTAAATCTAGATATATTTTTAGATATGATTTATTTATTATTGTACTACACAAGGGCTACACAACTAAGACATACGCCTTTGCATCTGGATAAATGTGATGGAACAATATACAACGATTTGCTTTCTTTTGTCTGTAGGGTCGTTAGTGTGGATCTGGGGCGCCCAAACTTTTGCACATGACTGTGTAAATATAGGAATAAGAGAAACTCATGTCAAACTATATGCAGTGAGTGAGTCATAGAAGTACCGAGTAAAAATAGACAGCGCGAGTTGATCATTTAAAACCCTGAATCACACGCGAGCCAGCGTTTAAACCATTTACAGAGCATCACACCCACAGCTTCACTCTGCACTCGGGAAAAGTTGCTGACGGGAAGTGAAACTGCATTACAGTTTACAGCAGGTCTGATGAGCCATGATCCTTTACACAGAAGTACTGAATCACCTGAGCTGTCCAGAATGTGGGCAGCTTGGCAAAATATAACATCATGATATTTGAGGGCTGTTGGGACTGGATCGTTTTTACAGAGGAGGTCTAAAGTACTTATACTGGTGTTTGTGATTTCAGTCCCAATACGCCACGTCTGCTCTTTTAAGAACCGCGCACTCCTGATTCTGGAGCCTTTAACCAAAGAATTAATCCCAGGTTATATTAATCCTGCACTAAAAACGAGCCCTTTAAATGACCTCTGGTTAAATTGATTTTGGGCGATAATATGAACCATAGAAATAATCCCAAATTGTAGTAATCCTAGGCTTTAAAACAAACAATTTAAATAACCCCAGATTATGTTGATTCTGTGCTGTTAACATAACTGCTTAAATAATAACAGGTTATATTAATCTGTAAAATGCTGCAAACTTGCCTGTTACCCCAAATTCTATTAATCCCATCCTATAAAACAAACCATTTAAGTAATCCCAGGTTATATTAATCCTATGCTGTAAAACAAACACTGTTAAGAAACTCAGGTCATATTAATCCAGTGTTATAAAATAAACTCTTAAAATAATCCCAGATTATATGAATCCCGTGTTATAAAATGAACCATTTCAGTAACCCCAGATTACATTAATCATGTGTTATGAAACAAAGAATTTAAATAATCCTAGTTATAGTAAAACCATGCTATAAATCTAATCATTTAAGGTTATATTAATCATGTGTTATAAAACAAACCATTTAAATAATCCCAATAATATGAGTCTTGTGCTATAAAACAAACAATTTTAATAATACCAGGTTATATTATTCCGTTATTATACAAACCGTTTAAATAATCCCACTCATTATTATTAATCCAAAGCTATAAAACACATTGTGTTAATAAACTCAGGTTATATGAATCCTGAGTTTTAAAACAAACCATTCAAATAATCCCATTCAAAAATATCATGAGCAGTTTAAATAACTTCGGGTTATATTAATCTTAGACCATAAAGTGAACAATGGAAATACCTCCAGATTATATTATTCTCAGGCATTAAAACAAACTTAATGAATAATTACAAGTTATAAGAAAACCACAGACATATATTAATCTCTGTAGAAATAACGATTATAAAGATTATGTTAATCTGTAAAACTAACCATAGAAGTGACCCCGGTCTAGATTCATGCCCTGAGTATTGCTATCCCATCATATATTGTGGAAAAGGAGTTTTGGGGGGTTTTCATAAGTATGGCACTTGATATGTTTCATGATATTTTCGTTCTCTGAATCTTGTGAACAAGTGAGAATGTAAAAATGCCCCGTTTAGAAAAGTCTATGAAAAAATAGGTACAATGATTTACATTGCACTCATTAAAAATGGGAAAAATAAATGAACAAAGTCATATAATTGGTCTAAATCTAATGCTCTGTGGTTCAGTGTTCTTACCCTTCATTATCATAATTTATCATGGTAATATCATTAAATTGGCCGCTCCTTCCATTAAATTGGGCCAAGCTCAACTGTGTAAAGCTGTCTGTCTATGAGCGCTGCTCTGATATAGAGTAACAGCAGTATGATAATGCTTTGCTATCAAAACCTTACAACCCTGTGTGGGGTAAGTGTGTGTGATGCCACCGCTGGAGGGATTTGGAGTGTTTTTGGCCTCCGGGCCTAGAAAAAGTGCTTCAGGCATCAGGAACTTTCAGAACACCCAAAAATGTGGGGCTGCCAGTTCTAGAAAACCTCCCGTCCAACCGCCAACACAAATACAAAAGATGCGAGTCTTGCCTGTGATGAGGTGTGAGGTGTTCACGTGGTCTTCTGCATGACTGAGCAGAAGTGCTGCAGCGTTTCACCTCAGCCAAACCTTCACTCTTGCTGTTGAGGCCAAAGACAAATCATTTTTCCAAAATGACCATTTGAAAAGGGTATGACGTGCATTTTTTATATCTGCTTATATATTTCATTGCTATATAAAGAAAAACAAGCACCTCTACAACTTCACAGGAGAAGTCAAAAACATTCTTTACTTAAATGGTAATTTAAAGAGATTTTATTCGAAGCGATTTTGGAGCATTTCTATTGGTCCTAGCGTCATAAAATTTTCAGGACGGTTAAAGGACGGTTGCTGAGCTCTAATGATGCGGAAAAGTAAAAATCACAAAAAAGTGGACATCAATGAAGCTTTTAATTACCTATTTTAGTTATTTAACTGTGCTGGTCTGGTTGCACCATTTGGCTGACTGGCTGCCTCCTGACTTTTCAGACTAATTTCAAAATGAACAAGCATCTACTTAGACACCTGTTGAAACCTTTGTCCTTGAACTTATATATAATTTTTTTCAAATAAATAAACATTATTATAATAATTCCATATTTTATGGTTCTCCTGATTCAGGACACCCAACAAGGTCAACTGAACTACGACTCAAAATCGTGTGTATAAGGGCTGCTGACCCTTGCATTATACCATGAATGTTACTGGTGATCTTCTTTATGATGTTAGAACCAGGCCCCTCTTTGGTAAAAACATTTCCGAATAAAAGACCTTTGTTTTTCGTTGTGCTGCCTGACATTTGAGGAAGAACTTGTGGACTTATGGAAATTTTTCAGTGAAATGAGCACTTTTAAAGTTGACTTCTTTTGCAGCATGGTTTTTATTTTAAAGCTTTTGAACATAAAATCATCCCAAGCTATTTTTATTTTGAACTTTATAACTAAATCACCTTTTATTGATCTTATTCTTCTTCTTCTTTCGGCTGCTCCCTTTAGGGGTCACCACAGCGGATCATCTGCCCTATCCACTGCCTCCTCTACTTTTACACCAACCATCTCCATGTCCACCTTCACTACATCCATAAACCTTCTCTGAGGTCTACCTCTTCTCCTTCTACCCGGCAGCTCCATCTCCAACATTCTTTGCCCAATATATCCACTATTCCTCCTCAACACATGTCCAAACCATCTCAACCTGGCCTCTCTGGCTTTATCTCCAAACTGCTCCACCTTCACCGCCCCTCTGATCTGCTCATTTCTAATCTTAAATGACCTTTTATTGATAGTTTACCTAATCAGCATATAGGGTTGGATGTTTTAACCACCAGCCATTTTTAGACTTTTGAAGGCAAAAAGAAACTAAAATGAATTTTATCTGCAATGAAAATTGTTTACATCAATTGCTTACATAAAATAGACATTGTTTAATAATTTGATATGTAATTTATGGACACAAAAATTGCACATCATGTCATTCCCATTCTTTCTTACATGTAGCTCATTGGGGCAGTCGTGGGCTGGAGGTTAGGGAACCAGCCTCGTGACCGGAAAGTCACCGGTTCGATCCCCAGAGCCAACAGCACATGACTGAGGTGTCCTTGAGCAAGACACCTAACCCTCAACTGGGCACTGTGGATTGGGGTGCCCACCGCTCTGGGCAAATGTGCTCACTGCCCCCTTGTGTGTGTGTGTGTGTGTGTGTGTGCTCACTAGTGTATATGTGGTGTTCCACTTCATGGATGGGTTAAATGCAGAGGTGAAATTTCCCTGTTGTGGGACTAATAATGGTCTCTTAGTCATTGAAGGAGGGAATCCTGAAAGAATCGTGGTGACTCCTTATGCTTGCTTCATTTGTTGTACTTGGAGGTAGAAGCTCACACCGGCACCAAAAGTACAAATTCTAATCTTTCTGTCTCCAGAAAGCACTGAATACATGGCAACACAAACACACAGAGAGTCATTTGGTAGTGCTAAGAAATTAAATCAATGCTTTGCAACAAATATACATTTTCTATAATGATTCCATGATCTTTCCTCACCAATTACCTGAAAAGCAATCAGAAAACCTAATGAAGGGGCCCTCAGGGAGCCATACACTGCAGTCCAGAAGATTGGATTTCATCACTGGAGGAAAAGAAGCCAACCAAAAGTTCCAGTTGACAGTCTGAATGCCTGAAAGGACTGAAGGGCTTACAGTACGTGCTAGCGCTGCTTTCTTGGTTTTATTCCAGAGATGCTAATGTTTACCAGCAGATGCCTCTGATTTCCAGGATACTTGCATAATCAGTTGTAATCATTTGTTCTTGTTATTGTAGTCAATTGTACAGCTGAGCTACTTTAACACACCAGGGCTTTTTCTCATTCAAAGCAGCAAAACTCTCAAAATATTGACCTACTTGCTGTCTTAGAAATCCACTGACCACTGATCGATCCCAAAATACTTGTAGCTTGATCTCCCATCCTAACTCAACTGAACCTACTCCAAAATAATAGTAGAGCCCCATGTTAAAAATTTAGACTAGAATTAAACTCTGCGGGGTAGTAGATCTCTGGACACTTCAGAAGCAGTCCTTATAATCCAATTACTTGTTGTTAAATAACATCTTTATAAAATACAGTTCATATTTTAAATCATTTAGGAATCCAAGATGTAATTGGATTTGCCATCACAAGCTAACTTGCCTTGCACAAAGTCCTTGAAAGCCAAAGCTGATTAGACAGAAAACAGCCTCCAAGTTCAAAATGCAGGGAGCTGAGCGTTAATATTAATGCTAAGTACCAACAGCGGCAAAGCAGGCACATGAAAATTCGACTAACTTTTTAATGAATTTGTTGGAGGCCACAACAGACGAATATTCAAAATGAGATTTTCGTTGGGAGTGACCAGGCTGGACAAGATTAGAAATGAGCAGATCAGAGGGACGGTGAAGGTGGAGCAGTTTGGAGATAAAGCCAGAGAGGCCAGGTTGAGATGGTTTGGACATGTGTTGAGGAGGAATAGTGGATATATTGGGCAAAGAATGTTGGAGATGGAGCTGCCGGGTAGAAGGAGAAGAGGTAGACCTCAGAGAAGGTTTATGGATGTAGTGAAGGTGGACATGGAGATGGTTGGTGTGAAAGTAGAGGAGGCAGTGGATAGGGCAAGATGGAGGCAGATGATCCGCTGTGGCGACCCCTAAAGGGAGCAGCCAAAAGAAGAAGAAGAAGAATGAATACATCTGAAAATATACTCGTGTCGGACCACTACAGACATTCATAATGAGATATGCTAAGTGCTAAAGTTAGTGCTGAGGTTAGCATTCCCTGCTGAAAAAAAACAGCACAGTCCTTTTCATGCCGGTCCGTTCGAAACCCTGACGATGATATCCCGTATAAATAAAATAATGTGTGGCCGTGACTTAGTAAGGCATGGGAACAAGATAATTACGTTGTGACCATGACTTAGAAAGCCATGGGAGCGAGATCATGCTCTATTAAGCTGTGTTCAAGGCTTAATTGCACTATATTGCCAAAAGTATTTGCTCGTCTGCTTTCACATGCATACAGACTTGAGTGACATCCCATTCTTAATCCGTAGTTTTTAATATGATGTCGGCCCTCCCTTCGCAGCTAATCCCCCCCAATGCAGTCAGACAGGTACCATTCTCCTGGCAACCACCAAACCCAGACTTGTCCATCAGATTTCCAGACGGAGAAGCGTGATTGGTCGCTCCAGAGAACACGTCTCCACTGCTCTAGAGTCCAGTGGCGGCGCTTTACACCACTGCATTCCATGCTTTGCGTTGCGCTTGGTGATGTAAGGCTTGGATGCAGCTGCTCGGCCATGGAAACCCATTCCATGAAGCTCTCTACGCTGTTCTTGAGCTGATCTGAAGGCCACATGAAGTTTGGAGGTCTGTAGTGATTGACTCTGCAGAAAGTTGGTGACCTCCGCTGACCCTGCTCTGTCATTTTACATGGCTGTCCACTCCGTGGCTGAGTTGCTGTTGTTCCCAATCGCTTCCACTTTGTTATAATCCCACTGACAGTGGACTGTGGAATATTTAGTAGTGAGGAAATTTCACGACTGGACTTGCTGCACAGGTGGTGTCCGATCACGGTACCACGCTGGAATTCACTGAGCTCCTGAGATCGACCCATTCTTTCACTAATGTCTGTAGAAGCAGTCTGCAGGCCTAGGGGCTCGGCTTTATACACCTGTGGCCATGGAGTATATCTCATTCCCACACCTTACTAAGTCATAGCCACGCATAAGGATCTCGTTCCCCAAATAATGTGGCCACACATTATTTTTATTTATAAATTATACTTTTTTATACTGATGTCCCCAGCATTGCTCTGAATGTCTGAGCTGGTGTATGCTGGTCTGGATCTGGTCAACCTGGCCACCCCAGCATAATCATTCTGGTTGACCATCATTCCAACATAAAATACAGAACATCTGCTGGTTTTGCTTGTGACTGCTGGATTTTCTAGCTGGGATGTAAGCTTATGAAAACAGTGTTTTATGATTATATCTGAAAGCAAATAACAGAGGCCTATAAATGTTTTTAAAAATTCTGTTTGTCTGCCTTTGTTTATTTTTCCTCTTGTTTCTTGTTCCATGTGCTTTTGTTTATGTCAGCCATGTGTGTTTGTTGTTTGGATCTATCTCCTCCACTGTCATCTGTCCCGCCTATATGTTGTCTGTAGTCCCGTCTTCTCAGTAGCCTCGTGTGTTTCTCGTGTGTTCTTTGTCTGTTTATTCCCCTTGGTTTGGTCTGTTCCCTTTTGGCCATTGTTTCTAGTGTGTTTCACTGATTCTTAGTTCGAGTAGTCATTCCGATGTCTTGTGTTCTCATTTCTTTGCTTTTGGAGGTCCTTTTCATTTCTTTAGTGCTTTCCTTGTTCGCTTTTCTTTTGTTTCTGCTACTTTCTTTGTTACATTCTCCATGGACAGTAATAAAACTGCTAGCACTCGCACTTGTACCCTGCCTTATCATCTCATTCAGCTTCCAACATGTTACACTATTAAAGATAATAATGATTAAAGCTTTTGCCCACTAGATGACTACGCCGCTGTAAAAATATGGTCGTAGCATTCAGATGGGTTTTGATGATAGAAGATGTCATAGGAGGAGAGATCATGAGTGAAGATCTACTCACCACGGCTGTTTTCTGGCACTGACCTACAAATAATCTTGTCACTTATTTGTCATAACCCAGTCAAAGCTTTCTTGGCTGCAGCTGAAAAATGACCAATGAGAGATGACATAGACCCATTTGTCACACACTGTTGTGACCCAGTGCCTGAGAGATTGCTGGGCTCTGAATGTTAGCCTCTATGTCACAGACTTCATAGAGAACCAGAAATCAAGGAGCTTTGTAATATTAGTCATATGTCTGGTCTCAACCCTTTTTTCTTTTCTGACTCATTGTCTTTGTTCGGGCTGCATGTAGTTGCCGAGTGTCTGGATTCAGACCGGAAAGTTCTATTTTTTTTTGGGTTTTTTTGCATTTCATTCGTTGAAATATATAAAGTGTCGTTTTCGCCCTGCCATTGCGCTTCTCTTGGCCTCTCTCTCTCTTACATGCATGCATGGCGTGCAAATGTGCATTCCACCAATCATAAGTGATCATGTGGCCCTGACATGTGTAGTGGGGGGTGCGCAGCTATTCATTTTTTCTAGTAGATTCAAGATTCAAGAGTTTATTGTCATACGCTCAGCAGAGCAGGCAGTTACACTGTACAGTGAAATTCTTACTTTGCTCTTCCTCCATTCACCAAATACAATCTTAAGAGAATAAACAAGAGAAACTATAAGAAAAACTCTAAAAACAGCAGTAAAAAGTAAAAATAAAAATGTACAGTATGAAAGTTGAAATAAAATTAATGTTACACGTGCAAATGTGCAAATATGTAGAGCAGCTGTTCATAAAGTGCATCAAGTAATAGATGTAAACAGTAAACAATGTTCTGTGCAGTAATAGATGTAAACAGTAAACAATGTTGTTCTGTGCAGTAATAGATGTAAACAAACAATATTGTTCTGTGCAGTAATAGATGTAAACAGTAAACAACATTGTTCTGTGCAGTAATGGATGTAAACAGTAAACAATGTTGTTCTGTGCAGTAATAGATGTAAACAGTAAACAATATTGTTCTGTGCAGTAATAGATGTAAACAGTAAACAATGTTGTTCTGTGCAGTAACAGATGTAAACAGTAAACGATGTTGTTCTGTGCAGTAATAGATGTAAACAGTAAACGATGTTGTTCTGTGCAGTAATAGATGTAAACAGTAAACGATGTTGTTCTGTGCAGTAATAGACGTAAACAGTAAACGATGTTGTTCTGTGCAGTAATAGACGTAAACAGTAAACAATGTTGTTCTGTGCAGTAATAGACATAAACAGTAAACAATGTTGTTCTGTGCAGTAATAGACGTAAACAGTAAACGATGTTCTGTGCAGTAATAGATGTAAACAGTAAACAATGTTGTTCTGTGCACTAATAGACATAAACAGTAAACAATGTTGTTCTGTGCAGTAATAGACGTAAACAGTAAACGATGTTCTGTGCAGTAATAGATGTAAACAGTAAACAATGTTGTTCTGTGCACTAATAGACATAAACAGTAAACAATGTTGTTCTGTGCAGTAATAGATGTAAACAGTAAACGATGTTGTTCTGTGCAGTAATAGATGTAAACAGTAAACAATAGTGTTCTGTGCAGTAATAGACGTAAACAGTAAACGATGTTGTTCTGTGCAGTAATAGATGTAAACAGTAAACAATAGTGTTCTGTGCAGTAATAGACGTAAACAGTAAACAACATTGTTCTGTGCAGTAATAGACGTAAACAGTAAACAATATTGTTCTGTGCAGTAATAGACGTAAACAGTAAACAATGTTCTGTGCAGTAATAGATGTAAACAGTAAACAACATTGTTCTGTGCAGTAATAGATGTAAACAGTAAACAATAGTGTTCTGTGCAGTAATAGATGTAAACAGTAAACAACATTGTTCTGTGCAGTAATAGATGTAAACAGTAAACAATATTGTTCTGTGCAGTAATAGATGTAAACAGTAAACGATGTTGTTCTGTGCAGTAATAGATGTAAACAGTAAACAATATTGTTCTGTGCAGTAATAGATGTAAACAGTAAACAATATTGTTCTGTGCAGTAATAGATGTAAACAGTAAACGATGTTGTTCTGTGCAGTAATAGATGTAAACAGTAAACGATGTTGTTCTGTGCAGTAATAGATGTAAACAGTAAACAATAGTGTTCTGTGCAGTAATAGATGTAAACAGTAAACAACATTGTTCTGTGCAGTAATAGATGTAAACAGTAAACAACATTGTTCTGTGCAGTAATAGATGTAAACAGTAAACAATAGTGTTCTGTGCAGTAATAGATGTAAACAGTAAACGATGTTGTTCTGTGCAGTAATAGACGTAATCAGTAAACAATAGTGTTCTGTGCAGTAATAGACGTAATCAGTAAACAATAGTGTTCTGTGCAGTAATAGATGTAAACAGTAAACAATGTTGTTCTGTGCAGTAATAGATGTAAACAGTAAACAATGTTGTTCTGTGCAGTAATAGATGTAAACTGTAAACAATGTTGTTCTGTGCAGTAATGGATGTAAACTGTAAACAATATTGTTCTGTGCAGTAACAACGACTGTCTAATGTGAACGGCCTGCTAAAATCACTAAAAGAAAACTTTGAAGTTTTGCTGTAATGCTCTATTGAAATGTAACACCTGTAGCTTTGTCTCTGAAAGTCTTCTGACTTGGAGAGAAAATGCTCATCTAGTTCAGAGACCCAGAAAGAAAATGTTTAGAAATAGCTCGAATAATCTTATAGCATTCCTATAAGAGTCTCATAATGAGATTATTATACATACTGCCCGCATTTGTGATGCTTTCGCTTGTCAGGATATCATTTTTTTTGCAGTGCTCTCATAACTTGTGACATTGTCAGGGAATATAAAGGCCCCCAAGGCAACATGTTGTTTTGGATCAGTTGTGAGAAATGCAAAAGGAGAAACGCCAGCAGAAAGAATAAGGGAAGCTAATGAAAACATTTGAGAGGAAGCTGGAAGCATCTGGCGAGTCGGAAGCAGGTGCAATTGAAAATAAAAGCTGATTCTCTCATTTTCCTCTCTTTCCCATTCACTTTCTCATTTCATTTTTGAATAACAGCCATGAGGTGAGAACAAAGCAAACAGCTGGTGAAGATGGCACCACGGCTGGTTCTCCAAAGCACACGCATACCTGTTTAATACCTGTCTAAAAGATGAATATTTTCCTGCTCAGTGAAAAAGATTCCCTGGTCTTCGCAGAGCCAAAGAGTGGCGGGCCTCAGTTTCTTCAGGATTAATGCCAAACGCTGCTTCTGAGCTGTAATGATAAGGTACATACAGAAAGGCTGCTTATTATAGAGGATGAAATGGCAGTATAGACCCAGCGGCATGGCTTTGTGAAGAGTAAGTCCACGCTAGTCTTAAAGGAACAGGCCATTACTGTGGTTGCATTCAAGTTACATTCACTTTCACTGAGGTTTACTGGTGTCCAGCATTGTTATAGTGATTTACAGCTTTATTTGAAATGATCTTTAACTGAAAAATTCATCACTATTGTATAAAATAAATGTTTTAATTAAACATTTACTGACAGAGTTCAATTAGCTTCCCATAGAGTGACCAGATGTCCTCATTTTCTGGGGACAATCCCTGTTTTTTGGTGGTCTGTCCCCATCTGGAGCTTAATTGTGAATTAAAAACATACCAGAAATTTAGAAAATCCTAAAAAAAAAGACCTTTGGCAGAGCAGATGGGCAGACCTTTGGCATTCACTGCAAAAAAATAGTATCTTGTCAATTAAAATTATCTTAAATCTAGTCAATATATCCAATATTTGATTGTTGTAAGCTTATTTTAAGATTATATAACTTATTTCCACATGTTTTTATTTAAGTAATGTTATTAAGCTAAATTTTCTTACTATGTTGGCATATAATTGTACTTGTTTTAAGAAATGTGCTTGACAATACAAAACTCTCCATAGAATACATTATACAGGGCACAGAATGTTCCAAATGGGCCTCAGAGAAACAAATATATGCACTAACTGCACAGGTAATTATATTGAAAATTATATGCATGCTATATGGTCTTGCATGCCTGTTCAGAGATTTTGGCAGACAATATGTGAAGACTTATCCACATGGTTCCATTGTGATATCCAAGCCTCACCAAAACTGTGCATTTTAGGTGATATAAGTGAATTAAACATAGAAACGAATATATCACATATAGTTCTTACTGCCTTATGCATCGCCAAGAAAACTATCCTCATGAAGTGGAAATCAAAAAATGATTTATGTATAACTCACTACAGAAACCTACTTCTAGACCACATTAGTCTGGAAAGAATGTCTGCTACCACTAAAAATCAATTGACTACATTTGAATCCCTCTGGTCCCCACTGATCAGCTCCATCACGTGATGGGGGTAACCGGCTGTAGTCTTGTCTTGTGGTGTACCCAGCAGGTGGCTGGGGGTGGGCTGGGGGATTTGGATGTCTGATGGCTCTTGGACTGGAGATGGGGGCTGACGCTCTGCGGTTTCTGTGTGCGGGCCCTGTTGTTGATGGTGGGGGGCCTGGATGTGTGCGCTCACGGTCTTGGGGTGGGGACCTGGGGACCCGTGGGGGTGGGTGCTGGCCCCGTCCGGGGGGCTGGCCTCCTCTGTGTGGGCCGGGGTGTGGGATCTGGGGCCTTGGCGCCTGGGGTCGCCCGTCCCCCGTTTGGGCTCCTCCCTGCGCTGGAGGGGTCTGTGCCCCCCTGGGCGCACCGCCGGGTGGTGGGGGGTCTGGGGCGCGCCGGGGTGTCTGTCTGGCATTCCAGGATTCTTGATGCCTCCCGGGAGGAGGGGTGGGGCACTCAAGTAGGGGGACAACCACATAGGGCTGGTTGGTTCTGGACCCAGGACCACTGTGTTTGCGTATATATGGGTGTGTGTGAAGTTTGTGCGGGTGAGTGTGTTTGTGTTGGTATGTATGTGTGTGTGTTTGTATTGTAATCGTGAGTATGTGTATTGTAACCGTGAGTATGTGTATGTGTGATAATTGTTGTCTCTTGTGTGCGTGTGGGTGTGTATGTTTTGTGCTGTGTCAGCTGTGTGGGCGGGCGCCGGCCTGGAGCGCGGTGGTGTCCTGGGGGCTTGGCCGCTTCGGGCCCTGGGCCGGCCTTCCCTGCGCCGCGGCCGGGTGTAGGAAACCGGGGTGCCTAGTGAGCTAGCGCCAGCTGGCTCTCTTCCTCCGAGGGGTAGTTCTCTGCCTCTCGGTCTTTCTTATCCTGACCCTTCCCCTCCTCCCACTCAGTCAAACATCACACTACACATGGGGGTTCTGGGGGAGGGGGGCCCATGCTACAGTGAGTAGGGCCACCTACCTGGCTCTGCTCGCTGTGATGCGTGATGTCCCACTCCTCCCCTTTTTTCCCCCCTTACAATGACACATTTCATGACACAGTACAGTACACACAGGGCTTTGGGGGGCAGGTGTCACTCAGTGGATGGTGGGTGGCGCTGCTGATGTGACCTCACTTATCTGCTCACTGCTACCTGCCCCTCAATTTTATTTACACATTAGACATTGAGGGCCTTGGGGGGCAGCGTGGCAGTGTGCTGTTATTCAGTACTACATTGCCTCTGTCCCTCCAATTTTAATTGCACTGTAGCTCACACACATTCTTTTCATTTCACACACATATTGAGTGTGTGGGGGGGGGGGGGGTGGGCAGGTCCTCTCACACCGGTTTGGTGCACCCTGCCTGGTGGGGAGACCGGCCGGTCATTCGGGGCCGGGGTGGCTGCCTCCCTGGGTTACCGCTGACCCGTGCTGGTGTCCGCCCGCCGATACTGTGAGTCCATGTATGTTCCGTGTGTATGCATGAGTGGGTGACTGGTGTGTGCGAGTGTGGGTGTGGGTGTGTGTGGGTGCATGTGAACATGTGTGTGTGGACAGCTGGGCCTGGGTCTATGACTTGCTGAGCCTGGACATCTGTGGTACATGGTGGTGGGCAGGAGTTACCCCTCCCCACCGCTCCCCGCTGCTTGCCGACTCCGCCCCACACCCGGGGTATGGGTGCCCTGTGGGTCCCTGGGTGCATGACTGGACATCGTGGCGTGGTCCCTGCCCTGCTCCCTTGGCGGTTGTGTCCTGAGGGTGGTTTGGGCCTTTCTGGCATGGGGGGGGGGGTCCTGCCGGGGGTCGGCCGGTCTCGGGCGCCTGGGCCCTCGGGGGCCGCATGCTCGGCTCATGCTGGGGATGTTGGCCTGCCGGGGGGGGTGGGCTGCTCATTGCCTCTGGCTCTCCGGTCACTTGCCCTTTGTCTGTGGGCGCTCTGTCTGGGGCCTCCATTCTTCGTCCTCTGGGGCGTGCACGCGGTGGCCGTCGGAGCGTGTGGCCTCAGGTCTCCTGAGTTCCTAATGGGCTGTGGATGGTCCGGGTCCCCCGGGTCCTTCCCTATCTGTCTCTGGACCACGGGGGCATGGTTGCGGCTTCTTGCCCTCATTGCTGAGCACATTCCATGACACATGACACGTGAACGCATATACACACATATACACATTGCTGCAAACAGTAGAATTGTGTGTGGTGGGTGGGTGTATATGTATAGAGGCATATGTATAGATATGTAAACATGTGTATGTATGTAGCAGCAAATAGTAGAATTATGTCTGGGTGTATATATGTATATGTATATGTGAATATGTATATGTATGTATATCTGTATAATTGTTTTTTTCCCCTCCCCTTTTTTTTTTTTTTTAACTTACTTATTTATCTATTTATTTTTATTTAGTTGTCTGTTTATTTACTTATTTTATTTGTTTTTTCTCTCTTTTATATTATTATTATTTTTTTTTTCTTTTTTCTATTTATTTATTTACTTACTTAATTATCATTATTATGATTTATTATTATTATTATTATTTTTTTTTTTTTTTTTTTCTCTCTCCTCCCTTCTTCTCTTTCTTTCCTGTCCTCTTTTTTATTGCCTGTCAGGCCTGGCCAAACAAATAAAATAAAAACTTTAACAAGAATAGGCTTTAGTAACCTATAGAGCTTTTTCTTGTGAAAACAAATATGTTTGGTACATCAGTACATTCGGATTACCATTCCGATTGCAAAAATGGCCAGATATGACAGGTTAAAAAAAAAAAAAAAAAAAAAAAAAAAAAAAAAAAAAAAAAAAAAAGAAATGTGCTTGAAACAAGCTAAATTATCTGCCAGTATAGTGAGATAATTTCTCAATAAAATTACCTTAAACAAATTTTAAAAATCGGAAAATAAGCTAGAAAATCTTATAAGTGCACAACCAACTCAAAATGGGAAATATTCGATATATCGACTAGAATTAAGAATGTTTTGCACTGTTGGGCTTGTTTTGACCAACAGAGGGGGCTGCTGTTGCTGTCTACTGACCACTTCTACCCCTCGCTCGCTTAGTTTTAGATAGCACTGTTGTGTAAAACTCAACCAGAAGCTAGAAAGTGTCAAGTGAGTTCATAAAATCACCCCAAACATCTTTTTAAGATACGAGGTGACTCAGGGATTAAAGCAGGAGTGGGTTAGGACTGAATTGTACTACCAGGTGATCAATGCTGATTTGTATAGACATTAATCTACTTGAAAGTAGCTACCATGCCGTCTACAAATAGTGCATCATTTTTAAGCAGCGTCACCTTTTTTAGCATCCATATATGACATATGGCACATGTTGATAGCAGCATCTCTGGCTCTCCAGACCTTGAGCTGCCCAGGGGTGTTTAGGGTCTGGTTTTGTGCCACATCCACGGGCCTTTTTTCTGTAGTTTGATTATTGTTAGATCTTTATCAATCTTCGTAGTGAGGAAACAGGCAAGAGTGAAATCCAGAAAAGGCGTTTCAAGGGTCTTTACTAAAGAAAGTTGTTCTATATAGAACCACGCATACTCAAAGAACTCTCGTTTTGATTAATAGGTTCTTTGCATCATTAAAACGCTCTTCAATTTCATGGAGAATGTTCTATTTACAGTTGTATACAAAACCTTTATGAAAAGTGTTCTATGTGGCAAGCCTTTGTTAAAGGCTTGGCGTCATCACAATAGTTGTTCTATATAATCAAAAATATAGAACCATGTACTACATATTCTCTATCAGTCTGAAGAACCCTCTCCTGATGAAAAGAACCCTTTCATCTTGCAAAGTGTTTGTCACGCTTGGCTCCTCCCACTCCTCCATGTGCTCCTGTTGTGTTTACTTCCCAGTCCGGTCCATGTGCTTTTGTTTTGGTTTTCAGTCCTGCCCTCTTGTTTCGTGACTCCACCCCTGATTTTGTCTCCACCTGTGTTTCCACCTGTCCCTCGTTTACCCTCATGTATTTAAGCCCTGTGTTTGCCCTTTGTTTTCGCTGGTCTTTGCTTGATGTTTGTTTGTGCTGTTTGTTTGTATCGTTTGCTGTTATTCTATTCTGCTGTAATTTGTTCTGTGTTTAGTCTGCTTTGCAGTTGGTTATGTATGCACCCCAATCTGTTCGCGTTGGCTTTCGGACCATGAACTGTTATGACCCTGATTTTGGATTTGCCCACAATAACAGTCGCTTATCTCAGCATATGTGGCCGCCTCCTCGCTCCCCGGCGTTACAGTGTCTGTGGTTCTATATGGAATTGTTTTCTTTACAAAAGAACCCTTGAAAAACCATCTGTGTATGAATTAACGAGCAGCTTGTAAAAAGGCCGCTAGGAAATACAACCCCATTTCCAAAAAAGATTGTGCAAAATGTAAATAAAGACAAAATGCAATGACGTGCAGATCATTTAAACCCTTTATTTAATTGAAAATAATACAAAGACAATATTTCTAATGTGGAAACTGAGGATTGTTTTGTTTGTTTGAAAAATATGTGCCCAATTTGAATTTGATGTCAACAACACGTTCCAAAAAAGTAGTGACGGGGCCTGTTTACCTCATCATCTCTTTATTTAACAACACTGTAAGCATTTGGGAACTAAGGAGACACTGTTGTAGTTTTGAAAGAGAAATATCTACCCATTCTTGCTTAACATGGGATTTTATCTGCTCAACAGTTCGGGGTCTCATTGGTCATATTTTTTATTTTGTAATGTGCCACATGGTTTCAGAGGGTGACAGATCTGGACCGCACGCAGGTCAGTTTAGCACCCGGACTCGTTTATTACAGAGTCATGCTGTAATACATACAGAATGTGGTTTGACATTGTCTTGCCGAAATAAGCAAGGTCTTCTCTGAAAAAGATGTCGTCTGGATGGCAGCATATGTTGCCAAAACATGTATATATCACAGTGTCCATGATTTCCAAAAGGAAATTCAAATGTTAATTTGTCGAACCACAGGACACTTTTCCACTTCCCCTTTAAATGAGCTTGGACCCAGAGAAGGTGGCAGCGTTTCTGGATCTTGTTTATATGTGGTTTCTTCTTTGCATTTAAGAGTTTTAATTAGCATTTGTGGATGCAGCGCCAAACTGTTTTAATAAAAGTGTTTTTCAGAAGTTTCTGAGCCCATGCAGTGATTTTCACTACAGAATCATGTCTGTTTCTAATGCAGGGCCGTCTGAGAACTCAAAGATCACGGCCAGTAAATACTGGTTTTTGGCCTTATCCTTTCCATACAGAGATTTCTCCAGATTCTATGTACCATAGATGATGAAGAGCAAATGTTCTTTGCTATTTTATCTTGAGAAATGTTATTCTTGAATTGTTGCACTATTTGTTTGTATATCTTTCATGAAGTGGTGAACCCTTCCCCATTTTTAATGAAAGACTCAGCCTCTCTGGCCTTTTACCAGTCAACCACCAGATGTTTTTTACGCATTACACAACTTTACCAGCATTTTGTAGCCCCTGTCCCAACATTTTTGGAACATATTGTTGGCATCAAGTTCAAAATTTCTCAGTTTCAACATTTGATTTGTTGTCTTTGTACTATTTTTAGTTAAATTTATGTTTTAAATGATTTGCACTTTGCATTTTGTCTGTTTAAATTTTTCACCATTAATTTTTTTCTTTTATTGAAATGGAGTTGTATAATATAGACAATATAGGTTTAATGTGATCCTAAACTAAAGAAGTTTTGATGTCTTACAACCTTAATGGGCTCATATCGTGGAAAACCACCTCTCAAACTGGGCTAATTTACACACACACAGACAAATCTTCTAAGCCACTTGTCCTTCTGGTAATGAGGGGGGAGCTGGAACCTATGCTAGCAGTCAATGGGCGGAAGGCAGGAAACACCCTAGATAGGTCATCAGTCCATCGTAATGCAGAGATTTACATAGGCTATGAAGAGAGGTTATGCAAAAATACATTCATTTGGTACATAAAATCACAGCAATAATATAAGTGAATCTCAAAAAACTAAGATGAGGACCCTTTAGAAAACAAATGTTATGACTGCATGTCATTCAGATATTAAACCTGTATTTTACAAATAGTTAAATGTGCAATCCAGCCCAACACAGCAGGGCAGCTTGCGTGAAATAATATTACAATGATTAAAGGAATGAAAATATGTGCTTGTTTATGTATGTAAGTGTCCATCATTCTGCAATAATGTGATTGGCCTCTCGCTGAAGTTTACGTCCTGAGTCTGCATACATATTGGTCGTCACTTGGTTTCCACAGCACTGTCACACAGAAAAGGTGCCATTCTTATTCCAGACGGCTCAGGCTGGCGCCCCTTGGGGCAGAATCTCATGCTCCACCGTTGTTGTTCTTCGTATGAACTCTCAGGACGACCTGCTGACATCTAGTGTTGAGCTCATAAAATATACAGATGATCTGACTCTGAATAGTTTATGGGTTCCTTTCCACTCTGCATACTTTGACCTGCTGCTGACGCACTAAAACCATACATATACATGGGGGGAAGCCAGAATAGACCACTAGAATTAGGCGTTATCCCTGGACCAGTACTAGCGTTGGACATTAGGAAGATCTGTTATGTTCTTTTTCTGTTTCATTAACCAGAACCAGATGGTTTTTGATTATTATATATATATATGTGTGTGTGTGTGTGTGTGTGTGTGTGTGTGTGTGTGTATATATATATATATATATATATATATATATATATATATATATATTCTAAATGAAAATAACTTATCCTCTTAAGAAAACACACTTAAAAGTTTTCTCCAAATTTATGTGGCACAGTTTATTTATTTATTTTTTTTTGCTTAACTAAATATAGAAAATAGAAAGTTGTAAATGTGTAACTGGCTAGTCTGTGTGCTTATTGTGTTCATTTAATCACAGTCTGACTATCTTAACCTGAAATAATCACAGTCTCAGTATCTAGTCCTGAATTAATCACAGCTAGAGTGTTTAAATGTGGATTATTCACAAATGAGTATCTAAACCTGGATTATTCACAAGATGAGTATCTAAACCTGGATTATTCACAAGATGAGTATCTAAACCTGGATTGATCACAACCTGAATATCTAAACCTGGATTAATCACAGCCAAAGTATTTCAACCTGGATTAATTACAGACAAAGAATCTAAACCTGGATTAATCACCTGTTACAGGCCCAACTATCAGCCTACTGTTAACACCATAAAAACAAAACAAAACATACTTTAATCTTTGAGTTCTCATCTTCTCTAGCTTCCTTCCTGAGAAATACCCGTTGCTTTTTATCCTCTCATTCGAAACACATAATGATACAATGATACAGAACGACAACTTGTTAGGAGGCCCCCTGGTAGCCGCAGGCCCCTAAGCAGTTGCTTATGTCTCTTATTAGGTAGATCTGGTGTGAAGCCCAGTCTCGTACCCCTGTCCTGAGTTCACCTCCCAAAGATCCTCAGCCACAGGTAGCAAGTTAGCATGTGCTAATTATCATGGAAGCCTTTACAGTTAACTGCAAAACTTTAATTGAGTTGTGCTATCGCTTTGTTTGTTTTGTTATGTTAATTACAAATATATTTAAGTTCACCAAACGTTAGGCCCATACACATCTGCCCATGTCTTTTGAGGCTCCGCCCAGAATTGCTGATTGGCGGCTGTGATCCACATGATTCATCTAATAACCCTGTGAAAACCGCACCTGGAAACCAGGGGAAGTCAGATCAGGTCTGGGATGTGAGATTGGTCACCAGACCAGCACTGATGTTCTATCATCACTGGTAGAACTTCACCGACGCACCCACCTCACTGGCCGAGGCCTTTGCCCACCTGCAGTGTGTGTCTCGGCGTGTGAGGGAAGGTGCATTTATTCCGTGCAGTGACAGCGAGAGAATTTCTTCCCAACACAGTTGTTTGCCAACACATGTCAGGTCCTTACAAAGCGCATTTGTAGTCAGTGAATGGGCCGGTAAGCACAGTCAAGAGGGAATGATGGAAAGCGCTTTGCTGCAGAAAAGGCGGCGAAGTGAAAGAGAGCTGTTGTCTCTCGCTGTAACGGTGCCGTGTGGCTGACAGGCCAACAAAAGGATGAAGTGAAGACATCCAGCGGCCATTATTTAGCGACACGACGCAGGAAAAAAGACGGATATTTGCAATTATAACGCTACCTCTCTGGAGGCGCCGCTAATCTGCATTCACATTAGAGTGCCTGAGTTAGAGGTGCGCTATTAATTGTGTATCGGTTACTGCAATTTTGAAGCGCCTCAATTAGCTCGTAGCGAAAGGGAGCAATTACTGAATTTCATTTGGTAATGCGGCCAAACGAAAATGAAATATTCAACCTACGCAACCCGGGCAAATGACACCCTCAGGGAATTTCTGAGTGAGAGTGGACTGACCAGTGATGGTACTGTCATCTCAGCATATGGGTTTTATGATGTCTATTAATTGTAATTAATAGTCACAACCAATTACATAAATTACCCTCATAAAAATGATCATATTGCCTTTACTGTAAACACAGTAAAAACGTTTGGATGGTACCTGATTGGGTTTTTCATATATTTTCCAATCACATCCATGGCCACAGAATTTCCTAACTACTAAATATTCCACAGCAAGCAAGCAAGCAAGCAAAATTTATTTATATAGCGCTTTTTACAACAGGTGTTGTCACAAAGCAGCTTTACAGAACAATCAGCATTACAGAGAGAAGAGAAAAGAAGAGAGAAACTCCGGGTCCGAGCCCCCATGAGCGTCGCCAGCGGCGACGGTGGCAAGGAAAAACTCCCTAAAAGAGGAAGAAACCTTGAGAGGAACCAAGACTCAGAAGGGGAACCCATCCTCCTATGGTCGACACCGGATAGCGAACATTATTAGTAAGAAGTATTATAGTAAAGTGGGAAAAGAAAGATCTGAGGGTGAGGACTGCACAGCGCTGTACAGCAAGAAGCTCAGTGGTGGTCAAACCGGTCCAGAAGGCTGGTGAGCAGCGGCACCAATCAAGGCAGTAGAGGCAACAGCATCAGGCGCACAGGATGGGCAGCTGATCAGCTCGGCAGAGAAAGGAGAAGAAAAAAAAAAAAAAACAGAGTTAATACTGTAAAGAGTGGCTGACCACAGATTACAGTAAAACAGAGCAGCAGAGACTCCAGCAGGTCTAGACCTGACAGGGAAGACTAATCACCAAATGCTTGACTGTACAAATAAGTTTTTAGCCTAGACTTAAAGATTGGGGCTGTGTCTGATTCCCGAACATTGGCAGGAAGATTATTCCAGAGCTGGGGGGCTTTGTATGAGAAAGCTCTCCCCCCTGATGTAGCTTTATTTATTCTAGGTACCCGTAGTAAGCCAGCACCTTGTGATCTAAGTAGGCGTGATGGTTCATAGTAGGAGAGGAGCTCACTCAGGTACTGAGGGGCGAGTCCGTTTAGAGCTTTATAAGTCAGTAATAGAATTTTATAATCAATGCGAAATTTAACTGGTAACCAGTGCAGGGCTGATAAAACTGGACTAATATGGTCAAACTTCCTAGTTCTTGTGAGGACTCTGGCTGCAGCATTCTGGACTAGCTGAAGCTTGTTAAGGCTTTTGCTGTGACATCCAGACAGCAGGGCATTACAATAATCTAGCCTTGAAGTGATAAATGCATGAAGTCCACAGTCCACTGTCAGTGGGATTATAACAAAGTGGGAGCAATTGGGAACGACAGCATCTCAGCCACGAAGTGGTCGGCCACGTAAAATGACAGAGCGGTCAGCGGATGCTGAGGGGCATAGTGCGCAGAGGTCACCGACTTTCTGCAGAGTCAATCACTACAGACCTCCAAACTTCATGTGGCCTTCAGATCAGCTCAAGAACAGCGTAGAGAGCTTCATGGAATGGGTTTCCATGGCCGAGCAGCTGCATCCAAGCCTTACATCACCAAGCGCAACGCAAAGGGTCGAATGCAGTGGTGGAAAGCACTTTGTATCAACACTCACTGTCCATTTTATCAGCTCTATTAACCATATAGGAGCATATATGGTTCACATATAGTCCTACAGTTACAGACTGTAGTCTATCTGTTTCGATGGTCAGGATCCCTACAGGGCCCTCACAGAGCAGGTATTATTTGGGTGGTGGATCATTCTCAGCACTGCAGTGACACTGACGTGGTGGTGTGTTCGTGTGTCTTGCGCTGGTCAAACAACAACCTTGGGTCTCCAAAAGTAACTTTACAGGAAAATGATAAAATATTCTTAACTTATAAAGTAAGTTAATGCAAAGCAACTTTATTTAAAGTATTTTTGGATCATTTCTATAACAATATACAGCATTTTGGAATGAATCTGTAGTTTAATTTCAAAATGCTGTATATTCATTTGTAACCATTGTGGATGTAGTGATTTTTCTGAAAAGAATACTAGGGGTATATACTGTAAATATATAAATATGCTGTAAATATACAGTAAATATACTGGGGTATAACAGAAAACAGATATTTCTCCAATAGAGGCCGTATTAATCATAATACAGCACTGAGATTTGTATGACTTATATGTGTAAAGCCCACTCACATCTACATCATGGGAAAAAAACCAAAAGCTTTTCAGAATGCTCCCCTTGGAATGAGCCCTTTCATTCATATATACAGTACATATAATATATTATGTAATTTGACTAGGTGTTCAAACTTTTGCGTGTGACTGATTTCACAAATGTCAAACTACTTAAAAAAAAAATTAAATGACAAAAATGTGAAACATAAAAAAAGTTTTTCATTCCAACAGCAACCATATATATAAATCATTAAAAAAAAAGTTTTATATTGAACATATCAAAATATTTCGGCGAAGCAAGTGAAACTTTTGGGTGCACTAATCTATACTTTCCTGAACTTATTCACTGTTTATGTTCGTTTTCTCTCAAGCATGTTCCTCAGAGCTGATTTAAGGTAGTGAAACTAAGGAGGAATAAGGTAGTGAGAAAAACTGAAGTCTTTGGGTTCTGCTAAATAATTCAAGCTCTGGTGAAGCGTGAGCACACACTACATGCATAGCTTGTGATTGGTTGCTTTGCGCGGCCCCTTCCTGTCAAAGCAGGCTAAGCCACAAAATCTATCACACCATTAGATGTCTGGCTTGTGAGACTCCTCTAAGCAGAGATACGTTACTGTACACTGATGACTGTTTATCTGTGAGCTAATTTACCCGAATCAATACGTCAGCAGAGCTTCTGCCTCTGCTGTCCTTTTGCTTTCCTCTGGCAGAGTTTGCTTTCTGGGGGCTGGCGATGATGAATGAGGAAAGAAAAGACACATTACTGAACCACCAACTCCCATTCCCTCTCAGTCCCAGTCTCTCTCCCTCTCTCTCTCTCTCTCTCTCTCTCTCTCTCTCTCTCCCTCTCTCTCCTGCTTCTCATTCCTCCCTCCGCTCACCATAATTCGCTCCATTAGGTGTGTTTTTTTAGAGATATTCTCAAATCAACTTTTCCCATTCCTGCCTCCTCCTCCTCTCTCAAGGAATCACGACTGCTCTTTTTATGTGTGCCTCTCTTTCTCCCACACTATGTATTATTCTCTCTTTTCTCCTCCGCTGATTAATGCGCTTATTTTACATTTATCCAAATGCAGCCCCCTCGAATCTGAAACTTTCAATCTGATTAAAGCGCGTCAGCTTTGTGTGGAGCGGAGAACAGATTTTTTTTTTCCCCCCCTTTTTTTTTTCTGTGGCACAAAACATCTCTCATTCTGATACATCCGGCCACCCACTGTGCACATATGATATGCATCTCAATACATAATTTACAATATGATGCAAAAACGATCCCATGAAAATAGTAGTGGGTGATATGGCCAAGAATTCATACGATGATATAATAAACATTTCAGTATATACCAGGTTACATATATGCTTTCCAAATAGGGGCTTATGTCCTTGTTTTAAAGGGGAATTCTGCCAATTTGCAGTAGCGATTATAGGAACCAGGGGACACCATGACTACAACAGTATAGTCATTTATTTACTAACCAAAACCACCAGTCAACCTAGATATGTCGTCTGAGCTTTGACATGTAATGATGATGGTGAAATAGTGGAAAATCTGGAAACAAAACTTTTACTGGGGACTACTTTTGGATTTGAACATGTTTTAGGCCAGATTTCTCAAAGCTATCATAAAACAATGGGTCAGGCATCAGTAGTCACTTTCTGTGAGGGAGCTTTTGAGAGGTGGACGTCTGGTTCCTATCATCACCACTGGGAACAATTCTGACCCTGAGGTGTAAGTTTCTCTAGAACAGAGCGTTTCACACCAAACCACTCTGAATTACTCTGTTTACATCTTAACCATTTAATTATGCAAAATTATTAAGAGATCAGTGGAATTCTCTCTTAAGTAAGGACAATTTCTGTCAGCAAACATAAGTGTGAGATATTTTTAGTGTGTAAAATAGTAAAAAGAAAACCGGAGGAAGGAGCGAGTCCCGAGCTCCACCGCCTGGGCCCCGCCCCCTGTTACGCAGCGAGGCCGCTACGTTCGACCCAGGTGGCCGAGCTGCCAGCTGGGGCGGTAAAGGGGAGGCGGAGCGGCGAGCTCTCGTTCCCTCTCGGCTCTGGTGCTCACGCTGCCCTTAATGAGAGCCAGCTGATTCTCATCTGCCTGGCAGGATGAGCGCCTTTAAAAAGAGCTGAGAGGGAACAGAGCGAGGGGGACGAGCAGCAGCAAAAAAAAAAAAGACTGAAACGCTTGAGACAGAGACTGAAAGTCTAGCGTAAGCCACTGAAAAGTGGCCAGCTTAGTGCAGTGTTTGGTTTGGTTTGGTTTGTGTTTATTTTGCGGGAAAATAAGGAAACACGACTGCTGCAGCCCGGAATCCTGCCTCCAGTGTCCTCCTTGAGCCCAGGGTAGCACATGCCGTGCTACAGTCTCCTTATTCAGCAGCTTTGTTGTTAAAATGTTCCTTTCCGCCTTAAATGGAGCCGCAGTTCCATTCTCCCTACACAGGCAGGTGCAGGAAAGAGCCACACCTATTAAGGTGGAATGCAAAATTTGAATAAGCCTTCAGCTTCGTCAGATTTCTCAATTTGTCTCATACACTATCTTGTAAACTTTCCATTTGTAGATGTTGAGCTCCCATTCATTGCGGACTCGCTCACAGGCGCCCTCTGGAGTTTGCCAGTCCTGTCTAGTCAGTTGTCCGTTTTAGGCTAAAGCTAATGCCAACAGACCTGCCTCCGCTGCCTCCACAGCATAGCGGACTACTTCAGATGAAATAGACTACACAGAGGGAGGTGATCAAGGGTCGGCTGCGTTTTCATTTGAAATGTGACTGAAACATCCCTGACTCAGATATTCAGCTAAAGGAGATAACATTAGCTTGGTTTGCGGTATTTGTGCACGGTGTTGTTGGATGAACTGGTTAACCACTTCACTTCTTAAATGATATGAATTGTGTATATGGCTTGTAGCTGGTGCTCAAATGTGGGTATTAAATACTATGGCAGGGACAAAATATGCGCAGGAGAGCATGGAACATTTTGTTATTTAAAAATAAACTGGATTTTCAGCAATTTTAGTGCCGACATTCCTCTGAAAATTGGGGAAAAAGAAGTGCAAGCTGGTTGAAAAAGAAAATAACTGATAAACGAAGGAAATCTCCTGGATGTTAATGCTGCAGGTTTTCAGGTCAGACGAGGAGGCTTTGAACCCTTTAACCCTTTAAAATCCGAGGCTTATTACATACTACACTCTTTAAAAAGGTGACGCTTCAATGGTTCTTTAGCGAAGAAATGGTTCTACAATGGTTTTATATATATATAGAGCTATAAACTCTCCAAGATCCCTCTGCATGAGTAAAATGTTTCTCAGCTTGATTGAGAATGTGATGTATATGGTTCTGTATAGTACCCATTTAAGGGGTTAAGAATGAGCTAATGCTAAAGCTAATACTGCAGTTAGCAGTCATCGGGGTCTAAGCACTGGTACCCTGTTGAGCTGGTGCAACACAATGGACGTGCAAATGTTTAATATTTTTTATAATGGACGTGGGATCAAATTTTGACCTTTTCACCTTGGTATGATAATCAAAAATACCTAGAAATTAGTACATTATTTGAGCTTGATTTGTGCTTGCATAGTATTTGAGCTCTATTACACGATATCCACTACAATTCTATGTTAAGATTACTTCAAATTTGTCCTAGGAACACACTGCTTCGCCCCGCCACAGGGCGCTTGCCACTTTTCTCGTGGCTCCTGAGTTTGCATGTCTAATTGTAACCTAATTGTAATCTCTCCCTCCGCAGGTTCTCTGTCCCTGAGCGTCTTCCTGGTGTCGGTCAGTCTAACGGTGTGTGTCGTGTGGCTCGTGGCACTGTGTGGGGTCTGTGGATGGTGCCAGCGCAGACTGGTGAGTGAAGACGTTTCCTGTTTAACAGTAAATCAATGCAGAATACATATTACATTAACCTCTAAAAGCCCTATGACAAATTTACGCCTCCTGGAAGGCAAGTATTGTTACCTACATGCTAAACAGCTAATGTATCTGATAAATGTGACATGCATGATGTATCTATCTGAAAACAGACTTGACCACCTTCTCCAGCTGTATGTTGGTCAATCTATAGCGTATACTACTATAATTTACTGTTGATGCTGCGAGCAGTATGTTGGTTTGAGCTCATACCGCTGAACTTGGAGTTGAGAACACCATTCTGACGTTTTGAGTAGGAATTCCCACTTAAGGAAGCATTTTTTTAGTTTTGTCCTAGTCAGAGATCGGAGTTTCTGAATAACAAGCTCTAGTCGAACATAGTAAGTTACAGAGCTGTATAACAGATGTTTAGACTCAACAGTTTCTGGTCATCAGCAATAAATGGGGTCCGGTCTGTTATTGTACCCCCCCAATTCCAGTCCTTAAGTACAAGTCATCCATTTTTCACTGCCAGGAAAACTGGAGAAAACATATTTAACACAACATTACACAGAAGCATAAGCAAGACATTTTTATATATTTTATATATTTTATTTTATATTTTATATATTTAACATATATAATGTTAAATATAAAATTTATTTATTTTTTTTTTTTTTAAGTGACAAATGAGAGCAAGGTAGGTGTTTCTAATAAAGTGGCCAGGTAGTGAAAGTACAAGGTCTTTGTTTCTAATAAAGTGGCCAGTGAGTCGGAGCACAAGGTAACTGTTTCTAATAAAGTGGCCAGTGAGTCGGAGCACAAGGTAACTGTTTCTAATAAAGTGGCCAGTGAGTCGGAGCACAAGGTAAATGTTTCTAATAAAGTGGCCAGTGAGTCGGAGCACAAGGTAACTGTTTCTAATAAAGTGGCCAGTGAGTCGGAGCACAAGGTAAATGTTTCTAATAAAGTGGCCAGTGAGTCGGAGCACAAGGAAAATGTTTCTAATAAAGTGGCCAGTGAGTCGGAGCACAAGGCAAATGTTTCTAATAAAGTGGCCAGTGAGTCGGAGCACAAGGTAACTGTTTCTAATAAAGTGGCCAGTGAGTCGGAGCACAAGGTAAATGTTTCTAATAAAGTGGCCAGTGAGTGGAAGCACAAGGTAAATGTTTCTAATAAAGTGGCCAGTGAGTGGAAGCACAAGGCAAATGTTTCTAATAAAGTGGCCAGTGAGTGGAAGCACAAGGCAAATGTTTCTAATAAAGTGGCCAGTGAGTGGAAGCACAAGGTAAATGTTTCTAATAAAGTGGCCAGTGAGTCGGAGCACAAGGCAAATGTTTCTAATAAAGTGGCCAGTTAGTGGAAGCACAAGGTAACTGTTTCTAATAAAGTGGCCAGTTAGTGGAAGCACAAGGTAACTGTTTCTAATAAAGTGGCCAGTGAGTGGAAGCACAAGGCAAATGTTTCTAATAAAGTGGCCAGTTAGTGGAAGCACAAGGTAAATGTTTCTAATAAAGTGGGCAGTTAGTGGAAAAACAAAGGGGTGTTTTCACAAAAGTGGCCAGTGAGTGGCCACAGGTTCGCATTTCTTTATCCCTTTTATAATGCCAGCTCAAGTGATATAATGTGTTTTCAGCGTTTATCAATTCTGTGTGCACAGTGAGCCTGAATGGAGTGCAGTGAGTGGAGAGAGCGTGTTATTTCAGACTGAAACAAAAAGAGCAATAATTGGCCTGAATGGTGAATATATAAATAGACATGAGGAGGTGAGTGAAGAAGAGCAAATCTGTGATTAATAGGCAGTTAATAAATATAACCCACAAATGGAATTAATCACTTCAATTTAGTATAATTGAATTAGCCTCTTTTCGGGTTTAATGATTCATCCATTACTCAAATGAATTAGCTTTCCCGTTTATGAATATGCTAAGTTATTTATTTTGTGGTCAGTGGCAGCAACAGGCCTCGCTTTGTTTTTGCCATGAATGCCCACTTTTAATTAATGAACATTAATGAAACAAATAGGGAAAAGTCGCTGTCAAGATGCTCTTTAGAGAGGAGAGGAGCAGAAGGGTGGACTGTGGGGTGGCTTAAGAGCGCCCAGGCTTTAATTACACTCAGTAATGGGCTGTGGTCCGTATCCACACCCTGCAGGCACCTAGCAGCTTACTCTTATTACAAAGAGGGATTACCTCTCGCTCTCTATTACCTCTCATCCCTTTATTCCCCTCTTTTTGCTCCCATGACCAAGAACCGGGATCCCTCAACGCAAGCAATTCTCCTTTATAAGCTCAGTAATCACACCGCAGAGGGGCTGGCCTGGTTCTCCAAATGCATCAGAGCACGACCGTTATTGTAAGATCAATGGGAAAGTTTCTCTAGCAGTTAAAACCATAATCTAGGACACAGATTACACAGTATTCCCTCTTAAAACCAGCCAAAACATATGGTGTTTCATATGTGAAGTTTGCTTCCTTACTTTTGCACTGGAGCCATGGAGCTAATGCTTGTCAAATGTTGACACGTTGGCAGTAGATGGATGATGGCAATCCAGATATTCCATAGTTTTCAATGGGACTACGACAGAAAATTCGGCCAGCGTTAACTATCAATATATGAGTGCAGCATAACACCGAATTCTCACTAGAGACAGCAGTCAACATCACATTAGTGTAGCGTATGCGAAGAGCAAGAACCTGTGCGTCCAATCCACAGTTTAAATATTCAGCAAAAATATAAGCTTTTCTCTTTATATTTAAATCAATTTCAGTGTAATGCGAGCTAAGAAAATAGCTAATGTAGTGCTCACATGTTGGTGGAAGATGGACAATGGCAAACTGGATATTCCATTGATTTCATTGGCTGTGTTTACATGCAAAGATTTTTGCCAAACTGACTGAATACATGATGATTACAGATTACAACTGAGGGGTGAGGTCCAGTCAGAGTGAGATGAGCAGCAGTGAGCAGTGCTTGTGTTTTTAATTACTTAATTAAATGACGTCAGACTCAGGGAAAGGTCTTTCACGTGTCCTTATTAAAGAAGGCCGAGAGGAAGACATCATGTTCTGAGACACACAAGCTGGGCCGTCTTTTAAAGACTAGAGCATAAACTTCGTCTCCTCTGCAGACCCGTTTCTGCTCCTCCGTGTCGAACGGTATAAACTTTCTAAATGGCACGAACGAACGGGCGCAGAACGTACTTGAACTCTCCGGCTGGGAATGTAATCAGATACAGATGTTTAGTTATTATTCCTCTGTTTAATTGTATTCTGAACAGCCTCAATCGGACTAGATATGGGTTTACATGGACATATTCCGAATGAACTATTAGTCAGATTATTTGTAGATTATCAGGCTGCAAGTAAAAGTGGCTACTGAGGCTTCTGAGAGTGTTTTTGGGCGCCGTGAGCTCCAAACATCTTGTTAATTCCAGGCCTCCTCAGTATTATACACCAAAAAATAAAAACGTACAGAGTTATCCTGCCTTTATGTTAAATAACCAGTCTACATTACTAAAGATCTCCACTGTCAATGGTCCATTTTAACCATGGTACCATGACAACATTTGTGGTGCTTCTTGCTGCCTTGGGTTGCAAACTGCTGTGAAGCGTGGAATGAAAGTTTTTCAGTTAAAACATTTGAACACAGCATTAAACGGACTGCAAGCATATTTTGGGCCAGTTTATACTTTGCTTTAGTACGTTCTTTTGGTAATTGGTGGCATAAAGTAAAAGCCAGGTGTAAAAACATCCGGGATACAATGTGAACGGATTACACTTTGTTATCCGTACACATTAAGTGGAAATATACACGGACTGTCAGGTAATAGGACAAAGAACGAAACCTTATGAAACAATGCAAACGTTAGTAAATCTGGCAGGTTATGGAATCAGTGGCAAGTGTAGTATCTCTACTTGCAATTTGATCGATCTTCACGTTAGGCACTCTCAGAAGATGAGATACAAAACTGTCACTGGGGCAGTGCCCCTTTTGTCAGTGGGGTGGTACTCTCAAGGGTACATCTCACTTCTTCTAGTCAGGGAACATAACCGCACTATAATCCATTGAAATTATATTTCCTAAGTTGTACTGACTCCACACACCCCGTCTCGTCTCCAGGCTCTTTATTTTACTGTTCTATTTTAAAACATCAGGATATGAAAAGGTACAAATATGTACTTTTCACTTGGATGAACTTATTCAAGGTTCACAATTGGACCTTGAAGTCACTGTTGTACCTTTGAGGGGACATTTAGATTGTTTGTACCTTTATAAATTAAATGTACCTACGCAGAACCTTTATTTCTGAGAGTGTGTGTATGCGTATGCCTGAGGAAGAGAAGCACATTTAGCATTTTTCTATGCATACGGTCCAGAAACTGCAGGTTAAGGTCCATGCACCAATTTCATATGTAATGCACAGCCAGAATGCATCTGAATTGTGCCTGAAACCGGAGCCTCAGGCCCAGAGTGTAGTGAGGGTCAGCAGCGACACTTTTGGTCTTAAAGCATTAAATACTTGACATGGTTTGAGGCAAATGTGTGATGATTTAGGCGTGCAGGTAGCACAATTCTAATTGCCATTGCTTTAAGCACAAGATTTAGACATATTGCATCTCCAGGATAGTAACTTTAAAAGGAGGAGGCAAAAACTTTGAGTTTTAATGTACATTAATGGAAAGAGATTTTACTCCAACTAATTTTGGACAATTTTGTTGGTCCATTCATCATAAAATATGCACGTGACATAAGATTAAGATTAAGAGACCCTTATTAGTCCCACAACGGGGAAATTTCACCTCCGCATTTAACCCATCTGGGCAGTGAAACACCACACACACACTAGGGAGCAGCGAGCACACTCACCCGGAGTGGTGGGCAGCCCTATCCGCAGCGCCCGGGGAGCAGTTGGGGGTTAGGTGTCTTGCTCAAGGACACCTCAGTCATGTGCTGTCGGCTCTGGGGTTCGAACCAGCAACCGTCTGGTCACAGGGCAGGTTCCCTAACCTCCAGCCCACGACTGCCCCACAAATGCCCCCCATAAAGATGATGATTCAAATGATTTAAAAAATTAAAACTCCAAAAGATACATGTTCTTTCTTTTTGAGAGGAATGATATGTAGGGCACATATCCATCAATTCCTTACCTTTCCCACCACTTAAAGCAAAGCACTTCACAGGGGCAAGAAAAAGAATGTGAATCCCTTGTGAATGCCTACATGTATGTTTAAAGTCATCCTAAGTTATGGTCTGATTTTCATCGAAGTTACAATAATGAACAAACACAATGTGTTTCAACTAACAACATAAAAATAATGTGTCGTTCTCGTCCATACTGAATACATCATTCAAACAGTGTAGGTTGGAAAACGTATGTGAGCTCCTAGGCTAATGACTTCAGCAGAAGTCCAATCAATGAACTGAGATTGGAGGTGTGGCTTAGAGCTACTTTAACTTTTAAAAAGCACTCAGGCATTTTGAGGTTGCTATTTACAGGGAGCATCTGCTGGTGTGAACCATACATCGCAGAAAAAGAGATCTCAGAAACCCTACGATCAATAATCACTGTTTTTCACAAGGCTGGAAAGGGTTGGAATATGATAGCAATAGTTTAAGTATTCATCAGTCACAGTTAGACACACTGTCTATAAATGGAGATGATTAAGTCGTGTATCTACTCTCCCTAGAAGTGAGCGCCCAACCAAGGTTACTCTAAAGACACAATGCTAAACGTTCAATGAAGTCAAAAAAACAATCTTAGAGTACCAGCGAAAGGCTTGAAGGAATCACTGGAATTATTTAAGTCTCCCACACAAGCAACATTGAATAGGTATGGTGTCCACGGCAGTACAGGATGGAGGAAGCCCCGGCTGTCTAAAAAAGAGTGCTACATGCCTAAGGTTTGCCAAACGGCGCCTTGGCACTCCAATATGCTACTGGGAAGATGTTTTGTGGACTGATGAATCTGAGGTTGGATTGTTAATGAAGCGCACGCAGCTCTACGTACGATGTAAAAAAGGCATTGCATGCCAACATGAACACATCACCCCAACAGTGAAGCATGGTGGTGGGAGCGTCATGATTCTGGGCCTGGACTGACTGCCGGCCCAAATTTATCTAGATATCCTACAGAATCATGTCAGGGTGGCTGCCCACCAGCTGAAGCTCAGTAGAAGCTGTGTAATGCAGCAGGACAATGAAGCTAAACATTGAAGTACATACTACTATAGAATAGCTTTAAAAAATAATAAATAATATGACCTCAAAAGAGCCGTTCACATCAGATGTCTGAAGGAGAAGGCCAAGCTGGAGCAGAACTGTGGGGGAGAATGGTCCAGTGTTCCTCTTGAACGTTGCGCAGCTACCAGGAGCACTTGATTGAGGTTATTGCTGCCGAAGGAAGTTCGACTGGCTATTAAATCTAAGAGTTTGTTTATTTTTTCCATCAGCACTGTGAGTATTTACTTGGTGTGCGCAATAAAGACATGAAAGCTTATAACTGTATGCGTGTCCTTAGCTTCAGCAGATTGTTTGTGTATGCTTGTGATTTAAATGAAGAATAAATCACATTTTATGAGCAGGTCGTGTGGAAAACTAGATAATTCCAAAGGGCACCTTTTTCTGTGGAAGTAGAAGAACATAAATGCATAATTATGTTATGTAAGGCTGTTATAAAGGGTTGCAAATCTAAATTAATTAAGGGTGACTCAATGAGTCAAGGCAACTTAAAGCATTTGAGTGCTCAGCCAAGTTAAGTATAAACAAGTAAAGACAGGTGTTAAAGACATTTTCACTGGACTGCCTTGGCTCAGCACTGCTGTTTGTGTTCTGGTATGTTTCGAGTTTTACCCTCAGACAGGTCTGAGTACTCTGCTGGGTTTCCCAGTGCGCCTTGTCATTTTCTTCCCCCTCTTGTACGACGTAAGAACCAAATCAGACAGAGTGTGTGTTATTTTAGCCTAAACACCCTGTTATGCTGTCAGGGAATATCCACACTGACGTGGCATGGCGTGGGGCGGGTTGGGGTGTTGTGTGAAAAAACATGAATCATTAGGGTGCTGCAGCATGGAGTCCTCATAGTTTAACCTGCAGGCTTCAACTACACACACACATATGTGCTTACATAACACATCCGTTAGCTGAATCGCTTTGCAGTAACAGCGCAACGGCACCGAAAGGTTAAGATCATTTTTAGCACTGAAGTTTTTAAACAACTCCGTGTCGCCGCTGAACTGAAAACCCAACGCATCCCGCCAACAGCATCCTGTGACCACTGATGGACTAAAGGATGATCAACACAAACTGCAGCAGCAGATAAGCTGTCGTGTTTCACTTTACATCTACAAGGTTGACCAGCAAGGAGTGTTTAAGAGTGGGCAGTGAGTGGGCACAATATTTAAAACTCCAGCAGCAACAAACACTAACACACCACTGCCACCGTAGTGTCACTGCAGTGCTGAGAATGACCCAAATACAACCCAATTCCAGTGAAGTTGGGACGTTGTGTAAAACATAAATGAAAACAGAATACGATGATTTGCAAACCCCTTTCAACCGATATTCAATTGAATACACTACAAAGACGAGATAATGTTCAAACGGATAAACTTTATTGCTCTTAAACTGTTGGACTATTTGCTCACGCAGTTGCTCACAAAGTGGTGAACCTCGCCCCGTCCTCGCTTGTGAGCGACTGAGCCTTTCAGGGATGCTCCCTTTATACCCAGTCATGACACTCACCTGTTTCCAATTAACCTGTTCACCTGTGAAAAGTTCCAAACAGGTGTTTTTTGAGCATTCCTCAACTTTCCCAGTCTTTTGTTGCCCCTGTCCCAACTTCTTTGGAACATGTTGCAGGCATCAAATTCAAAATGAGTGAATATTTGCAAAAAACAAAGTTTATCTGTTTGAACATTAAATAATAAAATGTCTTTGTAGTGGATTCAATTGAATATAGGTTGAAAAGGATTTGCAAATCATCGTATTCTGTTTATATTTATGTTTTACACGACGTCCCAACTTCACTGGAATTGGGGTTGTAATACCTGCTCTGTGATGTTCCTGTGGGGGTCCTGACTGTTGAAGACCAGACACAAGATGCAGAGAAACAGATGGACTACAGTCAGTCACTGTAGAACTACAGAGTGATCCCATATAGTCAGTGGAGCCTAGAAATGGACTGACTGTAGAAACAAGGTTTTCATGTTATGGCTGATTTGAGTATTTTGTCCTGTGTCACTGATCCTCTGAAATATGAAGTCATTTGGAAGTAAAAATATGACAATGCACGCTACAAGCAAGCTAACGCTCTTGTGCACTGAAATGAAGTGTGCTAACTTCAGCCCTGTTATATACCAACCCCAGCTCCTCAAACTACAGCCCGACACTGACAAAGCTGTTAGTTTGTGTGCAGCAGTCTCCTCATAAATCCAGCGACGTTCACAGGAAAAATGTCAGTATGACAACCTATTTGTGAACCACACGACAGCTACAGAATGACAGCACGGCTTTGTTCGGCTTTGTTGATACTGCAAAGCAGATTAGAATCTTTTCCCGTTAAGATCTCAGGTTTACTACATACATAAGGCGTGTTATTCAGTAACTACAGGAAATTCAATGCAATCTGGCTGAGCTACTATTAGGTTATAGAAGTGTGTAATGAAACCTAAGGCTCACTTTTTCAATCTGGGGTTAAATCTGCGTGCATGCATCCGAACTTGCACCCCCAATTCATTTTTACTGGTAATTATAGTGAGAAAAAATACTGAGGGTTTCTAAACACCGTAAACACTACATGCTCTAACCTGTGTAATATTTAATGATGGTTAAGTCAGTAAGCCGTGCAGTATTTGTTGTCTTATTTGTTGTAGTTGCGTATAGGTGGTGTATTAGTTGCGCATCTTGTCTAATGTCTTATTGTTATATGTGAGCACGGTGTTGGGGCATTCACACTGTTTATGGGCGTGGTCACCATGTATGTGCAGGCCAATAAAACTAGTTCTTATTCTAGCTGTGTCCCAAATCAGGGGCTGCATCCTTCAAAGGACGTGGTCGTTGAGGCGTGTTTACGAGGCTTATCGTTGCATCATAAAAGCTGCTCGTCTCAAGTTCTTTAAGGATGGAGAAACTTTGATTTTATTTATTTATTGTAGAGCAGATCAGAGGGACAGTGAAGGTGGAGCAGTTTGGAGATAAAGCCAGAGAGGCCAGGTTGAGATGGTTTGGACATGTGTTGAGGAGGAATAGTGGATATATTGGGTAAAGAATGTTGGAGATGGAGCTGCCGGGTAGAAGGAGAAGAGGTAGACCTCAGAGAAGGTTTATGGATGTAGTGAAGGTGGACATGGAGATGGTTGGTGTTAAAGTAGAGAAGGCAGTGGATAGGGCAAGATGGAGGCAGATGATCCGCTGTGGCGACCCCTAAAGGGAGCAGCCGAAAGAAGAAGAAGAAGATTGTAGAGAAAGGGGCGTGGCCGAGCGTCGAATGCGGGATGGAGAAGCCGGTCCGGCTGAACAAGCAGGCTAAGATGATGCTCACCTGTGCCTTGTTTCTGCCAGCCTACTTATAGTCATCTCTTCCTTCGGTAGGCAGCAGAGCCCAGAAAGAGAAGAGACCCAGTCAAGGCGCGAGAGCGAGCCGAGCTGAGCCGTACCGACGGGAAAGTCCCCCGCGAGTCAGGCCTTGATTTTGCTGGCTGAAAAGCCAATTATTTTCGTTTGTGAATAAAAGATCGCTCTCTCCCTTCACCCCTGCCCCCGGCGTCTTTCCTCCCCTCGTTACCAGAACCGTTTTTTTATTTACTACGGCAGGAGATGCTTCACAGCCGGCACCTGCATGTTACCATGAGTTTTACCCCAGACCACATTGGCTTTTTTAACATTTCTATCATTTAGATATTCGACTCAAAGGTGTCTACTCAGCAGAAATTCGCTCCTCTGCTGATGTCACCATGTTCTCAAATCCTCACCAACATGCAGTGAACATTGAGATATGTTGGCTGGTGAAGGAACCACCCATTGTATCCTTCGTTGCCATGGAAAAGAAGGACACAATTCTCGGCTGCATATGAAGGAGCCTTCGAAATGGGACGGCCTAGTCGCACCACTGTGATGCAATCGGCCTTCAAATGCAGCCTTCAAAGGATCCAGCCCCTAAACTGGGACACAGCTTCTGATTCTGATGCAGAGAGGATTGTGGCATAGCAAGTGGCTAAAGAAAACTTGAGCTGTTTTAACTTTATGCAAGTTAGAAGCGGCAGCTGTGTGGCAGCGACCAATCGGGCATACAGCGGCATTCCATTGTTCCACACAACAAGCATTTGCCTACATAGTTGCGTGTGGACAAAAGCCGTTCAGTTAAACTGTGCAACTCTTTGTGCTCCTTGCAGATGCCACAGCACTCTTCATTTTCTCTCGCCAAATTCGCAGCTGAGTGCAGTTTAAAAATAGCCTGTGTGAGCAGGAAGAGATGCTGTTGTAAACAGACCAAAAATAAATAAGGAATATATATTTTAACCTCACTAAGTCTACAGTTCTTCTACCGCCCTGTGTTTTAGACACACTCCCCTTAAGCGATGAAGGAGATATTAGTGTGGACACTACGCCATTAGTGTTCAGGGATACTCCGTTAACTGTTTGAGGCCCCAGTATTGAGTTTCTGTTTATTCAAGGTCTCTTTTTAGTATAGACAGTGGTTCTATATGGAACCATGAACACTTAAAAGCCCATTTTGCACACTTAAGTGGTGCTTTGCATGGTGAAGTGGTTCTTCAGATTGATGGAGAATGTGTTGCATTATTATTATAAACTTGACAGTGTAACAATAGCAGAACCCTTTTTGGTGCTTGAACCATATACAACACTTTCTCTGTTAATCTGAAGAAGCCTCTCACCATGCAGAGAACCATTTAAACATACAAATGCATACAATTTGAGTCCACTTTAGGACTTTACTGTGCAATGTCTATGCTGTAATATATAATCTGGGCTAATAAACAAATCAACAAGTCTAGTTTGAACTCATTGACAGGTTGATTGAAATCCATTGAGTAGGTTAATGTTGTGAACACACAGGATCTTCTCCTCTTCATATAACACTACATCACCTAGTGAGAAAGCCAGCAACAGTCACAGCAACTAGTTACAATTTTATAGCTGATCGCTTTGACATCTATATAAAGTTTATATGAGCAATAAAACAGACATTTATATTACATGGAAATGCCACACAAGCAGCAACCGCTCTTGTTTCGTGACGCATGTGTGTCTCAGCTGATGTGAAATGGGCGTAAGGCTTATTATTCAGCAACTACAGTGGCTTCAGTGCAAACTGGTTGAGCTGTTCTTATAAGTGTGTAATAAAACCTTTGGCCTGCTGGTGGTCCCTGGGCACCTAAGGTGCTACTGTTTACGGAATAGGGACTAGGGCTGTGCTTGGGTGCTTGAGTTCTTGGTCAACTGTTTGAGGTGCCAGCACTAAAATTACTGCTCAGGTTCTGTTTCAGTGCTGGAGGACAGTCTATAATCTACAGACCAATAATTCAGTGAAATGACACTTTTATGCTTTTGCTGGACGGTGAAACGTTACCATTTTGTCAAGGGCTGGAGGTTAGGGAACCAGTCTTGTGATCAAAAGGACCCCCAGAGCTGTCAATGACTGAGGTGCCCTTGAGCAAAGCACCTAACCCCCAACTGCTCCTCAGGTGCTGTGGATAGGGCTACCCACTGCCCTGGGCAAGTGTGCTCACTGCCCCCTAGTGTGTGTATTCACTAGTGTGTATGTGGTGTTTCACTGCATGGATGGGTTAAATGCGGAGGTGAAATTTCCCCGGTGTGGGACTAAGGAAACATTGTACTCACGGTCCAGTTAACTCCCAAAAGTAACATAAACAATAAATAGAAGGTGCAAATAACAGCAGCATCAGTACGAGGTAGAAGGTGTACATCTTAATGCTGGTGATGTATAAAGTGACATGTATAGAGTGACATGTGTAGGGGTGATATAGTGGAGGCACTGATTCAGTACAGCAGCAGAGATAAATAAGTGGACACAAAGTGCCATTTACATTTACAGCATTTAGCAGACGCTCTTATCCAGAGCAACTTACAAGCAGTGCTATCTGATGTTTGCCCTGCCCAGAAACAATGGAAATGTGCCTCTCTGACAAATACCATGTTGGCATATCATCCACTGAGGAGAAAAGACCTTGTGTAAGACACTGAGTCCTCATAAGCTTCCAGTGTTGTACAAGTTAGCTTTTAAGTCATCTGAAGAGGCAGCCTTTGTTAATCATCCACCCAGAAGACCACTGATGTCCTTTGAGTTTTGCTTTTAAATATATTCCTCTGCTTGCTACTCATTTTTTGTACTTCTGCTTTTTTCCCTAGCAGTAATATACCCAATCAGAAATACCAGAAAAAAATCTTTTCCCCATCCCGCTCTATCCATCCATCCATCCGTTCATGTATATCTCCATCTCATCTCCTCTGCCTGTTTTATATTGCGTCCTTCTCTTGACACTCATTTGACTTTTCCATTTATTTTTTTCTTTGTCCTTGTGCTTTGTTTTACAGTATCCTTTCGCTTTGTCTTCTAGTCAGCACACTCTTTCTAGACACTGCGATTGTGCCTCTATCACAGTGTAACATCATCCATCATCGCTTCAGATGTGGTACATGAACCCTTGAGAAGGTTGAATGGTGATAACAGAAGCGTGCTGTAGTTTTGATGAATTATTTCTGACTCAGCTCACTGAAACAGATGCAGAGCCCACTTTTCACAAACCAGGGGGGGTTGTTGTGTTCATACTTATAATATGGAAAGTGCCATGAAACAAAGGTTGCCTGTATAAAAGGTGATTAACATAAGAGGTTTGGTTGGGTCATGTTGTGTTGCCTGTATTTTATGCGCTGTATGTTGTGGGAAAATGAATCAGCAGACATTTCTTGGTTGATTTGGTAGATTATTTGGTCATTTGCTGTCAATGTGGTTCTCCTGGTTTGCTGAACATGAGGCTCATTTGCTGTCATGTGCTATCATCACATTTTTGACTGAATAGGTTGGTATCACTTGGTGTTCTCGCCTTCAGTGGCCTTTGTCCTGAATAAAATGTTTGATATTTGTAACACTGGGAGAGACAGAGCAGAGGGCAATAACAGGGTCTGAGAGAACAAAACAAGCTGGGGTATAAATACATACAGAACAGACCAGAAACACCTGGGACTAATGAGGGGCAGGGCTACAGACAACAGACAGGTGAGACAAATAACAAGGTGTGCAGCACCAAAGAGGATACAAAGACCCAAACAACGACAAAAGAACATGGAACAAGAAAGCAATGACTGAAACAGAGAAAGGTGAAGACAGGGCGAGGCAGGATGTCACAATAATAATTATTTATTTATTTATGTTTACTGTTTCAATAACAGCCCGTTGCAACCTACATGCACTCGCAAGGTCAATCAGACATGGTCTTCACCGATTTGTTTGCATGTCTGTAACATTTCATTTGAAAAATTAAGCTTCAAATGAAAAAATATCAGTATAATATTATTTATATTATTATTGATAGTAATAAATTAGTGTATTTTAACGGGTACACCACTAACTGGTGGTGAAGAATCTCTGCTTTAAGCTTTCAGTCCATACCACTTTTCTTTCTGTGAATAAAGAAAGAGGAACCCAAAAGGGTTCTTCCTTTGTTACAAGGTTGACACCATAATAATAGAAGAACCCAGAATCAAAGTTCTGTATAGAACCATGTTTGGCACATTTTCCATCAATCTGAAGAACCATTTTATTTTCCTTTAATCATGCAGGGGGTTCTTTGATTGTTCATGGCTCTATATAGAACATTTGTCTTTACCAAAGAACCCTTAAAGAACCATCTCTATTGAAAGTGTATGAAATCATAACGAGTGAGTAAACTTCTTTTGTATTCTTAGTGCAGGCCTTTACTATTTGTGAACACTACCCTACCAAACACGCTGGGACGTTTGCTGTGATTTCAGATGATCTTCCTGGAAAATATGCTAATTCATTTCCCTTTAAATAGACTGGGTGGTTAATTGGGGAGCAATCCAGTGGAAGACATTAGAAGGCGATGGGCTTTTCGAGAGGGGTGATTGTAGGGTTAAATTTAGAACAAATGTCAGTATGAACCATTGCAGTGTATGTTAAAATCTGTATGCTACCGTTTTTAAAGGCAGCTGAATGTGAGACTGTGGTGAAGAAGCCCACAACCCTGTATTCAATTCTACAGAAGTCTGTATTTTTCTGCCTTTTTATTTCAGTGTTTCGATATCCCTTAATGGTATTTGAATATCAAAATTAATTGAGATCTACAGGTGTACAGTTACAGACTGTAGTCCATCCTTTACTACACAGTCTCAATGGTTGAAACAAGTCAGAGCAGAGGGCAAAAACTGAAAGAAAAAAAAAATTATATATATATATATATATATATATATAGCCAAAAGTATTCACTCATCTGCCTTCACACGCATATGAACTTGAGTGACATCCCATTCTTAATCCATAGGGTTTAATATGATGTCGGCCCACCCCTTGCAGCTATAACAGCTTCAAGTCTTCTGGGAAGGCTTTCCACAAGGTTTAGGAGTGTGTTTATGGGAATTTTTTACCGTTCTTCCAGAAGCACATTTGTGAGGTCAGACACTGATGTTGGACGAGAAGGCCTGGCTCACAGTCTCCGCTCTAATTCATCCCAAAGGTGTTCTATGGGGTTGAGGTCAGGACTCTGTGCAGGCCAGTCAAGTTCTTCCACACCAAACTGGCTCATCCACGTCTTTATGGACCTGCTTTGTGCACTGGTGCGCAGTCATGTTGGAGCAGGAAGGGGCCAAACTCCCCAAACTGTTTCCACAAAGTTGGGAGCAGGAAATTGTCCAAAGTCTCTTGATGGGCCGAGCCCAACTCCTGAAAAACAACCCCACACCATGATCCCTCCTCCACCAAACTTTACACTCGGCACAATGCAGTCAGAAAAGTACCGTCTCCTGGTAACCACCAAACCCAGACTAATCCATCAGATTTCCAGATGGAGAAGCGTAATTGGTCACTCCAGAGAACACGTCTCCACTGCTCTAGAGTCCAGTGGCGGCGCTTTACACCACTGCATTCCACGCTTTGCATTGCGCTTGGTGATGTAAGGCTTGGATGCAGCTGCTCGGCCATGGAAACCCATTCCATGAAGCTCTCTACGCTGTTCTTGAGTTGATCTGAAGGCCACATGAAGTTTGGAGGTCTGTAGTGATGATGACCTCTGCACAGATAGTTGAATGTGGAATATTTAGTAGTGAGGAAATTTCACAACTGGACTTGTTCCACAGGTGGCGTCCGATCACGGCACCACGCTGGAATTCACTGAGCTCCTGAGAGCGACCCATTCTTTCACTAATGCCTGTAGAAGCAGTCTGCAGGCCTAGGGGCTCGGCTTTATACACCTGCGTACCCATTTGATTTGGATGGGTGACCTTGTAAAAAGAAAATGTATTAAGGTATATTTTTTAAAGTATACTTAATTTGAAAAGTACATGCTTTAAGTGTTAATACTTCATATATACTTAAATACATGCTAAATTAATTATTATGGAACAACATAACAACTTCAGTATATTTAAATTGAAATTAAGTTATCATGCGCTCTTTTAAAATAATGCATTTAGCATGTATGCACTCAAAAGGACAACTTAATGCTTTTAAGGTATATTTAAAAGCATTAAGTTGTCCTTTTGAGTGTTTTTCAGACAACTTTAGTTAACTTCAGTAGATTTTAAACACAATTGTTTACATTTGGAATGCATTATAAATGTGCTTCTTTATTTACTGATGTACACATTGCATACACATGCTACTTTATGATATACTGCACTTAAAATAAACTTAAGTGCACTATGAATTATATTTTATTATCACTAAATATATGTATTTACTTAACAGACAATGCATTTAAATGTACTTTTATGCAATGCATACTTAAGTGTAGATTACTTTGGAACAACATTTAAATTAAATTATATTTAAGTATATAAGTATTGCCCTAGTGTGCTTTTCTGTTCTAAACTGGAAAATCTTATTTTACAATTTCACTTAATTATGCTTTATTAACACACATATGTGTACTTAAAGTTATTATATTATTACACTGAATACACCACTGAATGTACTATACATGCACTAACTTGCTACTTAATTTAAGTTATACTGCCACTAAAATGCAGACACAAAAGTTGGGAATGTCCAACAAGCATGTTTATTTAAATGAATTCACTCAGCCTGAGTCGCTGAACAAAGTCACTCTATACTGTAAAAAATCACTGCATGTGGTAACAAACAATTTGACTTTCTTCAACTTAAAAAATGACACTGAAACGATTGAAAGAATTGTTTATTCAAAGTACTTATGTAGGATGAATAAAATGAGCTCATTTATTACCATGTAGTATTTTTTTCTAAAGTGATCTGATTAGACATTTTTACAGTGTATTTATGCAAACAACAGGAAAGTAAAAACTTTAAAATATAGAATAAACCGAAGAATAATTATAACTATTTTTAAATGTCCTTTGTCAGTCAGCCCATCTGTTGTCCCTTTGTCAATTGTCTTCGTCCTTCGGTCATCCTCTTTGTCTGTCCCTGTTTGTTTGTTATACTCTCTGTCTGTCAGTTCAGTCTTGTAGTCGATTACTCTGTGTCACGATTGGCCCCTCCCAGTCCTGTCCATGTGTTCGTGTTGTGTTTTGGTTCAGCCCGCCTGTTCTTTGTTTTGTTTTTTTAGTCCAGCCCCCTCGTTTCGTGACTCCAACCCTGATTGATTTCCACCTGTGTTCCCGCCTGTTCCTCGTGTATTTGAAGCGTGTGTTTTCCCCTGTCTGGTTGCTGGTCCGTGTACCGGTCCATGTACCGGTCTGCTTGATTCTGGTTTGTCTGTCATGTCTGCCCCCCAATCAATCTGTGTTGGATCTATGACCCTGGACCGTTTAGACGATGACCCTGGATTTGCCCATAATAAACGTCGCTTATGCGTCCGCCTCCACGCTCCCCGGCGTTACACTCAGTAGGTCACTTTTTGTCTGTTACCTGGTTTTTGTCATTAGCAACAGTCATTTGGAAGCCTTGATCACTTACTTCAGCTTTCTTTGAATAGCTGTCATTGTTGCACTTTCTTCTGAGGACAGTCCTGACATCTGATGGAGAGGTCCCAGGGAACTGTGATAGAGCCGTATCTGCAATTACAAAAAAAGAATAACTGTTACTTTAGAACTGAATAGCAATGCACAAAACACACCTAATTTCTAAAAATGTCAAATTTGGGAAGAAATGTTAACATTACTGTAGTCAGTTCTTATTATTATCCAATGTTTGATTTAGGCCTGTGCCAGGAATTTCCTTTTCAGTTCTGTAACTGCGCAAATGACTGTGGCAAGTGGTTAAAACAGGTTTGTGGGTGGGGTAGGAGTGAAGTGGGGGTATTTGGGTATTTACTTTGCTATACTGTTTCGTCCTGTAATTTTCCCTTTTAAGAAATACAACTGTGGCAAAAATTTAGCAAAACCTGCCTCACGGGGGCAGTCATGGGCTGGAAGTTAGGGAGCTGGCCCTGTGACTGGAAGGTCGTTGGTTCGATCCCCAGAGCTGACAGTCCATGACTGAGGTGTCCTTGAGCAAGACACCTGCTCCCCGGGCACAATGGGCTGCCCACCGCTCCGGGCAAGTGTGCTCACTGCCCCCTAGTGTGTGTGTGTTCACTAGTGTGTATGTGGTGTTTCACTTCACGGACGGGTTAAATGCGGAGGTGAAATTTCCCTGTTGTGGGACTAATAAGGGTCACTTAATCTCATTCTCCAAAGCGATTCCACTTCTGTTTTGCCTGACAAGAAGACTTTACTCATGTCATTTCATATTCATTCTCATATTCTCATATTAATACATACCAATGAGCGCGTTGACTTTTGCAGGTTTTGCAGACATTTTTTGTTTTGAAAGACGATCAAATGTTCTTTTAGGAATCACCAGTCCACCAGCCAGCGTGCTCTGTTCAGAAATTCAAAGAATACGAAAATATAGTAGGTGACAAAAGGGGTAAATATGCATGCACACATGAAAAAGCACATCACTGCTTATTAATCTGTCCACTGTTTTCTCAGTGAGTTTCTTTTTGTTTCCTCAGAAACAAAAATATACAGTTATGTTTGCCACCTGCCACTGAGCGTAGAACAGTGTTCATACTATTTCCACTGGTGCTGATGCAATAGGCTGAAGATCCCTAGATGATGTAGAGCATGAGAGTGTGGGTGAGGCAGGAAGCACCTTCATTGCTGCCACAAGCTCCTTCAATGTTTTGACCATCAGAACTCTAAGCAAGAGAAGCAGGGTTACCATCAGGGGATGTTTTATGAACTGTTTTTGTTAACGTATTGTCAGGCAAACCCATAATACATATACCTTTCAAACCTGATAGTATTTCATCACTGATCATCGCTCTCTTTTCGGGAGGCTGCAAGAAGCTGAATCCAGCTGAAAGTGCTGCAACCTCTAATGTGTTAAGCAACTGATCTATCAGTTAATGATCGTTAGAGCTGGATAGCAGAACGGTTGAGTTATGTCTATGCATTTTATGAGTTTTATTAGAGATCTCTTCTCTAAGAGCATAAATAAACTAACCATTTTTGAAGTAAAGAGTGCTGAAACAACATTTCTGGTGGCTGATTTACAGGTGTGGATTCCAGGTCAACAGCTGTTGTGTCCGAGTCTGTGTTTGTATCAGACCACAGTAAATGGTGGTGCTGTGTTAGGATCAGGTTTTCAGATCTTCTTTAAGAGCCTCACCCATATGCTTGTCTGCCTTTTTTGTCAGTACCTGATCAGAAAAGAAAGAAACATGGGCTGTTACAGGATTACAGGGACAAAAGTTTTAATTCTAACTATAAAAACAGCAAAGGTGTCGACTCCAAACTGTACAATGTGAATATTACAGTTCACTAACTGCTGTGCAGGATACTCACATGGACAAGACACACATTACCATGTTGCTCTTGCATCACTTTCTAACAGTACTAGCCGAAACATTGTGTTGAATACTGGAGCTTTTTGAAAATGATTGGCCAAATTTCAAAGTAATGTAAAAAAATCTTAAACCGATCACCTTCAATACTTAATTCAGTGCTGATTTAAGTGCTGTGTAAAGAGACGGTCTTCAGTCTGCGTTTGAAGACAGTGAGAGGCTCTGCTGTTCCGACAGCCAGTGGGAGTTCATTCCACCACCTGGGCTCCAGTACAGAGAACATTCTCCACGCTTGTCTTCCACGCGTCTTGAAGGATGGCGGGTCAAGCCGAGCTGTACTCGAAGCTCGAAGGGCTCGTGGTTCAGTTCGAGATTTCACCATTGCCATCAAGTTGGCAGGGGCTGGTCCATTTTTGGCTTTGTAGGCAGCATTAGGGTTTAAATCTGATGCAGCTACAGGAAGCCAGTGAAGGGAGCGCAGCAGTGGGGTGACGTGGCTGAACTTGGGCAGATTGAAGACGAGCCGTGCTGCTGCGTTCTGGATGAGCTGCAGAGGCTTGATGGTCTGCATGGGATGACCAGCCAAGAGCGAGTTGCAGTAGTCAAGCCTTGAGATGACCAGAGACTGCACTAGCACCTGGGCGGCCTCTCGGGTGAGGAAGGGTCAGATCCTCTGGATGTTGTACAGGAGAACCCTGCATGACCGAGTCAGGCTTGTGAGTCGAGAACGATAACTGGCCATCCAGAGTCACACCAAGACTTCTTGCCTCTACAGACGGAACAATCAGAGAGTTCTCGAATGAGACGGTGAGATCATGATGAGGACCTGTATTTGCAGGGATGAGTAGCAGCTCAGTCTTGCTGGGACTGAGCTTCATAAGTAAGTATGAGGTAGGAGTGTCTAATCAACAGGCAATTAAGTGTATGTGCATCTGAGTGATTCTTTCTTAAGGTATATATAATTGTATATGCATTATTAGTGTATAATTTATTCAGTGGTACAAATACCTTTCTGTCTGTGAGGACTTGCATTCAGGCTTTGAGTCCATCAGTGTAGTTGCCTGAAAAAATACAGCTATAAATGAATACGGCCTGTCATAGTCAACTTGCAAAAAAATCTAATTATCAATCATTTAGTAGCAGCCAAAAATTAAAGCAGGCTCTTTTAGAGTCTGGGTTTCATATGGAACCTAAAAACAAAATAAGGGACGGAAAAAGTGACCTTGAAAGAAACAGGTAAGCAGAGCGCAGTCCAAGAGCCAGTGTCTTGCCTTTTTTCAAAAACTATGGGTTACTGATCTACCAAAACAAGTTATCACAATCAACTAACATATTCATACAGCTAGCTAATGAGTATCAAGGCACATGCCACTTCTTATTCGCGTGCAAACTGTGACTTCTCGAAAATTCCTCAGTGTTTTCAATATTCCGGCACTACCACAGTGAATTAGCAGACGTTTGCATTGGTGCATGTCAGTAGTTTTTAGCTAGTAGTTATAACTAAAGCCCTGAACCAGCTGTGACCAACCTTTCCTTTCCTTTTAAAGGGGGTTCTGCTTTTGTTCTTCATGGTCGAAACCATCTGTCCAAAAATATTATATAAAAACATTCATTATTCTGCACTCATATGAAAAAACTACCACTACTGGATATTATTTATGGATCTTTCTTTTACCAGAACATCCCACTACTAGCGCAATGTACTACAGCACACTTCATATTTTTGTATATCTTTCATAAACGTTTGGAAGACGCAGTCGAAAGAGTTCAGTGCTCACAACAGGAGCCACTAAACAAAAGACTGAAGCAAGTTGCTTTGTGAGCTTTCCTTTTATTTAGCTAGAAAACCTTCGCATTAGTTATATAGTTAACTAAGTAACGTTTATGACCATAGCCTAACGCTAAAAACATGGACTCATCATAATTTTGTGCTGAAAGAACATTTTCTGAAGTGCGTGTCCTACGTCTTTACTGCTCCAGCATCATATAATGTCATAATGTTGTTTTTACACGGCATACGTAAGAGAACTAACCCAATAGGTTGGAAGTGCTCTGCTCCTCCAACGCAGCTCCACAACGTTCGTCTTCGCCAACGTGCCCACAACGAGGCTGCATGTTAATTGGCTGGTTTTATTTCAAACTTCGAGCGCAAAGCCTTGAAACCAAAAGGCCCAAAAAAGCAACTGCAGGTGATGTAATTCATCAGCAGGTCGCAGAAGAGAAACCTCTGTTGCAGAACTACAAGATGGAACATTGTGCGAAGTCTTGAGTCTCGCAGCTCATGAATCGGTTGATGGAAAAAGCGGTAGTGAAGGAGCTCGTGGAGTCAAGAAGGCAACTCTGTAAAGATATTCAGCTAAACGTTTCAGGCATGAAGCATCTGAGTCAAACGACGTCTATGCAATACATGCAAAATGCAAAAAAAGAGCAAAGATGAAACGTATGCAAATCCCCTCCCTAATAATGTAGAGAGGGAGAGACTGAAAAGCCTTTAAAGGTCTAAAACTTTATAGGTCTTTTAAAAGAAAAGGGTAATATAACTTTGAAGGACAGAACAGAGAGCAGAGGTCCAAGGTGTTTGCAATTAAATATAGCCCAAACTCTGTTGCTCACCCTTTAACCAGGAGGTGCAGGTGAAAAAATAGGGAAAAAATATTAATTTTATCCAAGTTTATGCATGAAATAATGTATGGCTATTTTGTGAAATAAAATCATTTTTGATGCATTTAAAAGGCCTGTTAAAGGACTGTAATCGAATGCTTTGAGCTTTACCTTGAGAGTTTTATAATGTGTGAAAATGTTTTTGTTTTGTTCTAATAAATCAATGAGAAATATCACTTTGGTTCCATTATTTTTATGCGTACATTAATTATGCTGTGTTTATGTTTAAAGGACGACAAAGTACAATTTAAACTACAATAAGTTAACATGATAATCATGTGAACTTTATGATTAAGTAAGCCTGCAAAGAAGTACACTTTACTGCCTAAAATTGGTTAGAAATAAATACATTTTAAGTCGATTTGACAGTTAAATATTGTTGAAATATGCTTAAGTATGTGAGTAAAATGCTTTCACTCAAGCGGACTTCCTAAGTTGTACTAAAGCCTACCTTAAATCTTTAAAATTCAATGTTAAATAATACACTTAAGTAGCATGACAATTAAACATCTTTTTGGTTAAGTGTGTTTTAGTATGTGAATAAATGCATTTATTAAAGTGTACTTCCTAAGTTGTACTAAAGCATACTTTAAAAGGAATTTCTTAAAATATCTACTTTTTTTTATAATAAATTTAAGTTGTCATGAAAATTAGATATACTATTGTTTGGGTGTACTTTTGTATGAGGAAAAAAAAATCTGTAAACCGAAGTGTACTTGTGAAGAAATACTTTAAAATGCATTTCTTTAAAATATACTTCGTTAAATAATGCACTTCAGTTGTCATGACAAATATACTTGAAAACACGTTTAAGTATGTTTGGACGAGCGTGTATTCTAATGTTTTCTCAAACAACACACTAAAGTATACTTTTAAATGTATTTCATCTAAATATATTTTGTTGAAATACAGAAAAAGTATGTTTAATGTGTATTTTCACAAGGAACATGAAAGGAAAAATGTACTTTTAGTGTTCTTTACACAATCTGAATATACTTCTAGTGTGCTCAAGTATACAGGGTGGGCCATTTATATGGATACACCCAAATAAAATGGGAATGGTTGGTGATATTACCTTCCTGTTTGTGGCACATTAGTTTATGGGAGGGGGAAAACCTTTCAGGATGGGTGGGGACCATGGTGGCCATTGTGAATTGGAGACCATTGGGCCATTCTGGATCCAACTTTATTTTTTTCACTGGGAAGAGGGTCGTGTGACACCTCAAACTTAGTGAGAATTTCACAAGAAAAACACTGGTGTGCTTGGTTTTAAAGCAACTCTGTTCATTGAGTTATTTACAAGTTTCTGACCACTTATAAAATGTGTTCCAAGTGCTGCCCGTTGTGTTGGATTGTCAACGCAGCCGTCTTCTCCCGCTCTTCACACACTCATAGCAACACCGCAGAAGGAATACCAGCACAGGCTTCCAGTATCCGTAGCTTCAGGTGCTGCACATCTCGTATCTTCACAGCATAGACAACCCTCTTCAGATGACCCCAAAGATAAAAGTCTAAGGGGGTCAGATCGGGAGACCTTGGGGGCCATTCAATGTGCCACAAACAGGAAGGTAAAATCACCAACCATTCCCATTTTATTTGGGTGTATCCATATAAATGGCCCACCCTGTACTTTCTTTTCACAAGGGGAGTGAATACTTTTGGCTTGTGAAGGCAGGCGAGCAAATACTTTTGGGAATATAGTGTATGTTATTTTTATTATGAATGGACCTAAATAAATAAATAAAACAGCCCAAAATGACTTGGCAAAATGTCTGGTTACATTGTTTTGCAGTAAAGTAAGTTTTTTCCTTTTTTATTATAGAAAATATTGCGCATTGACAGTATTATTGCACAGTGTAAATGTAGGAAATGGAAACTTGACACTGGTGAACAGTGAAAGTGAAAAGTGTCCAAGTGATGAGAACATTGAAAACATGGCACAGTAAATAGCTGCATCTTTTAGATAGAAGATTTAGTCTGTGGTCCTTTGCATTGATGAATTGACTTCATCTTGCTGTGCTTTGTGAACGGTTGGCCTGAAAGACTTGCCAGAAGCCGAGAATGATGAGAGACAACAGACTGTGTTCTGAAACTCCAGGCTTGGAGCTCCTGCGCTGTGGAGTTTAGTGTTTCTCTCTGCTGTTCAGCTCAAGAAGGGACTGATTAGCTAATAATATCAGGTATTTTATCCAGGGAAACCACAAGTATGCAGTACAGGTGCAGCTGAACTCACCAGCAGCAAACTTACCAGATCACGTCTGTTGAAACACGGTGTAGTTTTCTAACCCACAGCATTCAGTCTGAGATTTAACGTCTATGTTCCTCCATTCAAATCTCCAGAAAGAGAGTAAAGTTATACAGGCGGTCTGCAGCTCCGTTAGGGGGACGGCTGTTTATCTCTCAGCTGTTAACATCAGCTAAAGTTCTCTAAAGGCTGGAATTGTTCACATCTGTGCTAATTAGGTCATGTCGTTACCCTCCTATGATAAGAGCTTTTTCTCCTCTGTATACAGCACCATGGGCTCCTTCACCCACCCTGAAGTGAAGAGCCGGTGGGCTTTTGTGCTTCCAAATGCTTTGAGAGCCTCTCCAGAATAGGGAGAGGGTTTGTGTATGAGAAAAGTATAAATGTCAGGAAAACTGTCATTTTCAGCTAGCGCATCCTTGCAGTATAAAGCTAGGTTGGAGGTGGGAGCGGGACAACCAGTGCAGATTTTCTTCGGAAGCGAGCGGGAGCAGGACTAAAAGTGCAGTCTCTGTGCAGATCTCTGGTTTGAATAAAGATTTGGGGGAGCAAAACCTCCACTTTTACTCCCTCTCTGATAAAAATAGGGGTGCAGATGCTCCACTGTGGCACCTGTGGGGGGAGTTTAGCACAGGTGACGGTGATTGCGTTTACATGCACCCAATAATCCGATCATAATCGAATTTCTTATCTAGAAATCTAATAAAGAAACCTGATAGAGAGCTGGAGTTTAGCTTAATAGTCACATTTCCCAGTGCATGTGAACTCTTGATTTTTCAGTGTGCGCATGTGTGAAACTGCGGTGCTGGAAATAAGCGAGCCGTGTCACCGTGAGACACAGCGAAACTCATTTGGGGCGACAGTAAAACCAAATGCATTCTCGCTGAAATGAAGGATTTCAATATTCCTCATCTTTAGAGGATGTGTGTTCATACTTTCAGGTAAAGTGGTGCAATGTTTTTACTGTTTGTCACATCTTCTGTGAGTTTATTGGCTGGTTGTAAAGCAGAAATCTGATCACTGTCTGACTCATGTAGACCTGGAGTTTCCCCATGATCTGATTACCCAAGATCACGTGAACACATTGATCCGATTACTGACACAATCTGATCTTCTGCAGTTTTCGGATTATGTAAACACACTCAGTGTCAGACGTAGGTGTTTGTTGTCTTATTTAATATCAAATAAACTGGCAACTCAGTTCTACTGAATAGGAACAATGGAAAAGGAGGAGAGATGAGGAAAGGATGAAGGGATTGCGAAAGAGGAGTGGAGGAGGTGATGGGGATCGTTTGGAGCCTCCTTAATGCTTGAACGACGGGAATAGGACAGAACCTGACCCATTTGGGGACGGCATGGTTTCACTACCCCCACCAGAGACAGCATCTGTGCCTCTCTCTCTCTCTCTCTCTCTCTCTCTCTCTCTCTCTCTCTCTCTCTCTCTCTCTCTTGTCTTTCCCCATCCTTCTCTTTTTTTTTCTCTCCCTCTCTCTCTCTCTCTCTCTCTCTCTCTCTCTCTCTCTCTCCCTCTCCCCAGTTTTCTCTCTTTTTCCCTTTCTCCATCTCTCTCTCTCTCTCTCTTTCTCTCTCTCTTTCTCTCTCTCTCTCTCTCTTTCTCTGTCTGTCTTTCTCTCTCTGTCACTTTCTCTTTCTGTTGTGCTTCTCTTTGCCTCTTCTTTTCCTCTTTTGCTCTTTTCTCAGTGTCTCTCTCTCTATTTCTCTTCTTTTTTTCCCTTCCTTTTCCTCTTTTACTTTTTCCTCTTTCTCTCTTTCTCTTCCTAGCTTTGTCCTCTCTCTCTTTATTTAAAATTCTCTCTTTTTTCCCCTTTTCTCTCTCCATCCTCTTTCCTTCTCTCTCTCACTTCTTCCACCCTCTCTGTTTCTTCTCTGTGCTTCTCTCCATTCTCCATCTTCTCCCTCTCTCTCATTTCTCCACCCTCTCTCCGGCTGTTCTTGTATAATTTGTAAATTCTGTTTGAAACCCACTCAGCCTGTCGTTCTCTCGTCTCTTTCCCTCCCACACTCGCTTCTCCAAATTTTTCCTCCCTCTTTTTCCCAGACTCCTCTGCGCTCTCTCGCTCCCCTGCTGTGCATCATGCCGTTTTTTTTTTTTTTTTGCCCTCCTCACTCCTCTCTGCCTTCTGCGATTCCTCTCAGACTGCTGAAGATTTTATGATAGTGTTTAATCATAGATAAGATGCGCTGATCGTGAGCTGCACGCCGTCACAAATCCAGTCCAGCTTCTCTCGCTGGAAGCTCTGGACTGAGCGCGTGCATCTTCTCATTTGCATTAATATGAAAATATGCCTTTATTCACAGTCATCTGTGATGAACACAGCACACATTTCATGTTCCCTCAGGATCACACATGCAGTTTCTTTTAATGCAAAATGCATAAAGTGGTGGATTTAGGGTTCACTTTCTAAATGAACCCTTTAATGACAAAACAAAAAGGCGAGTTTTTGTCTTTTAACCTGCTTTTCTAACACATGATGATATTTTATGATTGTTGAGATTGTTGTTTTTCATTACTGGAGACCCTTATAACCAGAAGCGGTCTGTAAGGGGGAGCGAGGAGGCGGACGCACACGCTGAGATAAGCGAGATTTATTATGGGCAAATCCAGGGTCATAGTCAAGACGGTCCAGAGACAAAGACCCGATACGGACAGATCGGGATTCAGACGTGACAAACCATAAACAGACTCAAGCAAACAAACATAGACCAACACATTCATACAAAGACTGGCAGACCCAGGGCTTAAATACACGGGACAATGAGGGACAGGTGAACACAATCAAGGGCGGAGTAACAAAACCAAAACAAACACACGTGGAGTGGGAGGAGCCAATCGAGACACGGCCCTTGCACAAGGCTGAGGTTGACAACATGCAGCTGTTTTCCTGCCCTGTTGTTGCCCCACAGCAGAATTAGATCAGTAGGTAAAAATAAAATAATCCTCCTTTACAGTAAAATAAAGCTCTGCTGATCATTTTAACACAGTTTTAACAATAGATGATCTTAAACGCTGGAGTTAGTGTAGAACCCTTCAGAACCCTGAAGATCAGGGTGCAGACTGCTGGTCACCATAGCAACGCAGAGTCTCACCTAGCTAGTAGCTAACGAAATGGCAAAGAGAAATATTTAAGATGAAAATTAATCATTTAAAGTCTATTTGTGTTTATAATCACTCCAGCTGGTTTTCTGATCTGCAACGAAAAACTTGTTTTCATGTATGTTATGTAAAAGTCATGAAGCTAAACTCAGCTTCTCATTCGCCAGCATCTTGTTTGAATTTTTCTGTTCCACCTTATTGCTATTAAGTAAAGGCACAATTTAAGGTGGAACAGGAAAATTCAAACAAGAGTTTGAACATTACAAATAACTAAGCGCAGATATAAATATAGATAGATGCCACATTGTCTTTTGTTCTTTGCCTAAGGTGATTCGTCTGTGTGTCCTCAATGTCTGCTTGTAAACAAACTGATCTTCATGCACATAAAAGTGCAATAACTCCCCAAAAAATAATCTATTGTGGACATTAAGGAATGCTGCACCTATGCTGCTTACTGAGCATTAACATTTAATGGAAATAAAAAAATATATAACTATTACACTGCGATGGACTGGCGACCTGTCCAGGGTGTATCCTGCCTTCCGCCCGAAGACTGCTGGGATAGGCTCCAGCATCCCCCCGCGACCCTGACGGAGAAGCGGCTTAGAAAATGGATGGATGGATGGATGGATAACTATTACACATTAAGTTAAGATCCCCTGAATACAAGGTGCAAAATAGAGGGGGTTCTGAAGGGTCTGGGACCCCCTAATTAACCTTTTGGACCCCATGAATGTCTCAAAATCTAAATTCTGGGAGAATCTTGGTCACTATTCCTTTTACTAAAGAACCCTTTTAGAACCATCTTTTTTAAGAGTGTAAGAGTCAAAATAAAGGTTGACTGATTGGTTCTGGCTATATTATTGGTATTGTTAGTATAGCTAGAACACTCCAGCTGCATGTTTCCATCCTATTAGCAGCATAAGCAGCTGCTTGTGGCCCCAACTAATGTGCTTCTTTCTTTCCTCCTGTTATTGTATTTTGTCACAGTGTTGCCAGAGATATCTTGTGAACACAATTATGGCTCAGATGTGAACTTGTTAAAAGTTTTGGTGATGGATTGGGGCAGTTGTGGGTTGGAGGTTAGGGAAGCAGCCTCATGACCAGAAGGTCGCTGGTTTGATCCCCAGAGCCGACAGCACATGACTGAGGTGTCCTTGAGCAAGACACCTAACCCCCAACTGCTCCCCGGCGCTGTGGATAGGGCTGCCCACCGCTCCGGGCAAGTGTGCTCACTGCCCCCTAGTGTGTGTGTATTCACTAGTGTGTATGTGGTGTTTCACTTCACAGATGGGTTAAATGCGGAGGTGAAATTTCCCAGTTGTGGGACTAATAAGGGTCTCTTAATTAATTAATAATTCATCTCTGTAATGAATCCACAGATACCAGACGTGTGATAAAACCAAAAGTATTGGATTCATTTTCATGGAAGGTAAACGTAGTCGAATAACAGGCGTGGGTCAGAACCAGAAGGCAAAGCAGGATCACGATAGGGATCATAACAAAAGACGAACTTAACAATAGGGCAAGGCTGAAAACGTAGTCAAAATGGTCCAAACACACAGAGCAACAGTCCAGGGCAAAGGTACAAAAGGGATAAGCAAAAATTGGAGAGTGAGTAAACAGACAAAAGGTCAAAAGCATCAAGCACATTCAGAAGAAACCGCTCAGTAGGTTCTCTGGGAAGCAGTACCTCACAGAGACTGGGTCTAAAGCCCGGGATTATAAGCCACCTAAACACAACATGTGACAATCGTACACAGGTGACTTTATCGGAGTCCGAGCCAGAAGGAGGTTGAGAAGTCACCTGACCTCCCGAAGGAGTCTGGGTGATGTAGTCTGTTTCTTTCTGAGAGTTTGTACTTTAGACGCCTTTAAATTCCCCAGATTGCTGTGTTAACATTTGGAGTACAATCAATAAAACAATAAAAACAAGCTACACTCACCGGCCAGTAAGTTTTTACTTGCTAGTAAAAGGCTGGACCCCCTTTCACCTTCAGAACTGTCTTAATTCTTCATGCCACACTTTCAACAAGGTGTTGGAAACGTTCCTCAGAGATTCTGGTTGGTTATTTGAGTTCCTGTTGCCTTTCTATCATCTGGAACCAGTCTGCCCGTTCTCCTCTGACCTCTCACATCAACAAGGCATTTTCATCCACACAACTGACCGCTCACTGGATATTTCCTCTTTTTCTGACCGTTCTCTGTAAACCCTAGAGATGGTTGTGCGTGAAAATCCCAGCAGATCAGCAGTTTCTGAAATACTCAGACCAGCCCGTCTGGCACCAACAACCACGCCACGTTCAAAGTCCCTTAAATCCCCTTTCTTCCCCGTTCTGATGCTCGGTCTGCACTTCAGCAAGTCGTCTTGACCACCTCTACAGGCCTAAATGCAGTGAGCTGCAGCCGTGTGATTGGCTGATTAGCTATTTGTGTTAACAAGCAACTGAACTGAACTAATAAAGTGGCCGGTGAGTGTGTGGTGAAAATCAATCATTAACTAATAGTGATGTAATGTCACCCGTGACTCACATCTATATGCTTCATTGGAATTAACTGTCGGGACTTTCCAGCCATGCTAACATTCCTGAACTAATGACAGGTTTGTTGTCTGTGTTGTGTTGACTGGCTCACCTACTTTAAACTCCTCCCTAACAAGGTGTTTGATTGGTTCAGACATTTGACAGCTAAAAATCTTCACAATAAAATATGATTAATATGTCTTCTAATGTCCTCAGTAGTTGCGTACACCAAGCTGCAGTGGCCATATTTGTAGAGGACTTCATTAGAATCTATTGGGGCACTTCCTATTTAATATAATGGGGTTTATACAAAGAGTGCTGCCGACAGTCTGACACGCCCATCAAACAACAGAAAACACACCTCAAAGCCCACTGCACACTGTTTTGCACCATTGTGATGAATTATGTCGTTCAACCCAGAAACCGTAGCAAAATGGTGCACAACATTTTGAGACTGAATGAGAATAAAATCCCTTCAGTGCCAGAAGTTCATAACATGAATGACCCTGTTTATCTGAATGTAGTCCTGTGCCATATATGAAATATTAAATAAAAGAAACCCTGATTTACAAGTACAAGGTGGGTGTTTCTAATACAGTGGCCAGTTAGTGGAAGTACGCTGTGGGTGTTTCTAATATAGTGGCCAGTTAGTGGAACTACAAGGTGCGTGTTTCTAATAAAGTGGCCAGTTAGTAGAAGTACAAGGTGGGTGTTTCTAATAAAGTGGTCAGTTAGTAGAAGTCCAGGGTGGGTGTTTCTAATAAAGTGGCCAGTTAGTAGAAGTACAAGGTGGGTGTTTCTAATAAAGTGGCCAGTTAGTAGAAGTAAAAGGTGGGTGTTTCTAATACAGTGGCCAGTTAGTGGAAGTACGCTGTGGGTGTTTCTAATATAGTGGCCAGTTAGTGGAACTACAAGGTGCGTGTTTCTAATAAAGTGGTCAGTAGAAGCACAAAGTGGGTGTTTCTAATTAAGTGACCAGTGAAAAGAAGTGCAAGGGAGGTGTTGCAAGTAAAGTGGCCAGTGATTGGAAGTACATAGTAGGTGTTTCTAATAAAATAGTGGAAATACAAGAAAGCTGTTAAAGTGGCCATTGAGCAAAAGCACAAGGGAGGTGTTTCTAATGTAGTGGCCACCTAGTGGAACTACAAGGTGAGTGTTTCTACTTAAGTGGCCTGTGAGTAGAAGTACAATGTAGGTGTCTCTAATACCAATTGTAAGTACCAATTGATTAGAAGCTCAAGGTGGGTATTCCTAATAATGTGGCCATTGAGAAGAAGCACAAGGTGGGTGTTTCTAATAAAGTGGCCAGTAGAAGCACAAGTTAGGTGTTTCTAATAAAGTGGCTAGTGAGTGGAACTACAAAGCGGGTGTTTCTAATAAAGTGGCCAGTAGAAGCACAAGGTGGGTGTTTCTAATAAAGTGGCCAGTTAGTGGAACTACAAAGCGGGTGTTTCTAATAAAGTGGCCAGTAGAAGCACAAGGTGGGTGTTTCTAATAAAGTGGCCAGTTGGTGGAACTACAAAGCGGGTGTTTCTAATAAAGTGGCCAGTAGAAGCACAAGTTAGGTGTTTCTAATAAAGTGGCTAGTGAGTGGAACTACAAAGCGGGTGTTTCTAATAAAGTGGCCAGTAGAAGCACAAGGTGGGTGTTTCTAATAAAGTGGCCAGTAGAAGCACAAGTTAGGTGTTTCTAATAAAGTGGCTAGTGAGTGGAACTACAAAGCGGGTGTTTCTAATAAAGTGGCCAGTAGAAGCACAAGGTGGGTGTTTCTAATAAAGTGGCCAGTTAGTGGAACTACAAAGCGGGTGTTTCTAATAAAGTGGCCAGTTAGTGGAACTACAAAGCGGGTGTTTCTAATAAAGTGGCCAGTAGAAGTACAAGGTGGGTGTTTCTAATAAAGTGACCAGTTAGTGGAAGTACAAAGTGGGTGTTTCTAATAAAGTGGCCAGTAGAAGCACAAGTTAGGTGTTTCTAATAAAGTGGCTAGTGAGTGGAACTACAAAGCGGGTGTTTCTAATAAAGTGGCCAGTAGAAGCACAAGGTGGGTGTTTCTAATAAAGTGGCCAGTGAGTGGAGCTACAAGTTAGTTGTTTCTAATAAAGTGGCCAGTGAATATAAGAAGACAGTGAACGTACGTTAAGACATTCATGCTGAGTGATTTCACAGTAAATCTGTGTGAATCTCCTGCCTGTTGTTTCTACCTGCGTGTGTGCTGTCTGCGTCTCTCTGATAGACAGATCATTGCAGTGGAGTGATTGCGCGTTGGCAGGAGACACATTTAGATGCTGGAAGCCAACTGGCTGCTGCTGGATCAGAGCCAGAACTCTGCTCGTTTCTCTTCCCTGTTCGAATCATTTATCATCTTTTACGCTGTTCCTGGCAGCTGATAGCTTTCTGAGCACTTTCTAATGAATCCTCCACCTTCCAGAAAGCTTTCAGACGCCACAGCCAACCTGGAGACGGAGGTGGGGGTGGTGCAGTTCGGCTTAGACAAACAGGATATGATATTGTTAGCCTTTATATAATTGTGTCGGCCCCCCACCCCCTCACCCCCCTCACCCCCCTCACCCCATACGCTTTTTGGTCATTACTGGCGGAGGTACAATGTGCATGAAGTTGCGATGGCCGGTAGAATAGCAGCTGTGGTAAATCTGTTAAGAGTTGTACGCTCAGGATTAAGCCTCTATTATGTAAGGGATCAGCTGACATTTCCAAAAGTGTGTTTTCCAAAACTGAAGACCCTTTGAGGCAGTCCTGTTCTCCCGGTGTGTGTGTTTACATACTGTATTTGACCTTTCGTCGTGTTGCTATTTGTTCGTCTGGTTTGCCGAGCGCAGCAGAGACACTGTTTGTCGTTCTCACCATTGTGTTTTCTTTTCAGTGCTCACTCTGTCTCTGTTTGAGCTGAACTCTATATGGAGTGAAACGGAAAGAATATTTGAGCCATATTCACGCTCAGGCTGCAAAACATACAAAGCTCAATCCCCCAGATAGTCAGGTCAGTATCTGAAGTGCAAATAAAAAACAGAGAGCGCTGTTTTGTGAATCCACATTGACCTGCATGTATACAAAGACACTTACTGTTACTTTATCTTCACAAAGTTACATTTATTATGTTTCCTTTTTGGAAATATATGCTTATTTTGAAATGTATGCCTTTAATATGACCCAAGTAAAGTTGGGTTAGATTAGTAACAGTCCCTAGTGTGTGTTTATGTTCTGGTTGGTGTTGCTGGTGTGACCAGTTTAACAGCTTGCAGGTAAAACCTGTTCTTGGTCCAGGTGGTTCTGGCTTGGATGTTCTGGTACCTCTTTCCAGATGGCAGAGGTTGGGTCAGGGAATGGCTGGAGTGTGTGGGGTCAGAGGAGATGATGATGGCTTTACTCTGACATCTCTTGTTGTATTGGTGGAACAAGGCCCTCTGCAAGGCCTTGTGTTCAGCAGTGGTGGCGCTGCCATACAAGACCGTGACACAGCTGGTCAGGATTCTCGCCGCAGTGGACCTGTAGATATGGAGGTGATTTTGTGCCAGCATGTTTCAGAGAAGATCCTGATGTTTGAGAGAGGAATGTTCTGGTTTGAGAGGACAGCGGTGCTTTGAGTGTCTGCACAGCTAATGCGCTTGTCAAATGCGGCAGGATTTGCTCAACAAAACACTGGTTTTCACTCAAAACTGGACAACTTGCTCAGTCCTGCTCTTCACTTTCAAAGCGCGAACGTGCACACAAATCATTTCTGCTCTCAGCTCCACGGCCGCACGCTCGACTTTCACATCTGCTCGCTGTAAAATGTCTGAACATTTGTGTCAAAGCTCCAGCCAATGAGTGCTGTCAGCGCACCAATCATGGCATCTTTTCTTAAGCAGCTTTATGCCGATTGGTCAATTTGATTGTTTTACACAGGTAGGCGAAGGTGGTGTTAGGAGTCTTGCCAAAGGACTCTTATTGGTATAGTGTAGGGTGTTTAGTGTTTACCCAGGCGGGGGATTGAACCCCAGTCTACAGCGTAGAAGACACAGGTGTTACCCACTACACTAACCAACCAGACCATCACCTCTCCTTCTTTTAGCAGGACCATAAGTCAACATTTATTACGTTAATTCACAGAGAAGCACTGAGGCAGCAGCTCTGTGGTGCATCCAGAAAGCCTATTAGTAACATCTGTCTTTCTCTCCCTGTCTGTAAATATAGAAATATATAATATACTGATTGGTGATTGTTGTTGTTAGGGTAATATCTCCATATCATTATCATCAGTATATTTGATATATATATATATATATATATATATATATATATATCATTATAAATACCGTTTTTGGATACAGTTTTACAGAACTAACTACTAAATTTGCCAAAATCAGGTGGACAGTATCAGCATTGTCTGCCATCGTGTGTACCTTGCTAGCTGCACACTGAGCCAACAGTGTGAACGACTGACTGAACGAACTAACGAAACGAAATTAAACTCCAACAAGGGAATGTTGAAATGATGTTAAACTGAAACGAGGAAAGACTCTGAGTGTGTTTTATTTACACAAGAAACTGGCTGCAGTTTGTCTTTCAATGTTAATAGCTCAAAATAGCTGTCAGTCAAAACGGCATTCAGCCTTTCAACTGATCCTCCAATCATCTTGCAGAAGCTCCGCGTCCAGACCCGCCCACAGCTCCATTCAAAGCGTCCGGGGGCGGGACAAAATCGTGGCATTTATCCAATGACCGGCGAGTTTCAAAGGCAATGAAAAAAACCGTCCCATGCAGTCCCACTGATGTGAATAGACACCCAGCTTCTGACGCATTTGTAGTCAATGAAATGTTAACACAACTACATATTTGACCATTTCATGTTTGACATTTTAGGGGAAGCCTTACAGTCTTAGAGCAATCGCCACTTTTGAAACACGATTCTACAAATTTTCTGTCGCGCTGTCGGATCGGTAACATATACACTCAGGTTGTAACTTCAAGTTCACCTTCAAGTTGTGTCACGTTAGGTGCTTTGGGAGCTGCAGGAGCTTTCTGTGAGTGTGGGGGGGGGCGGTTTGGTACTTCCAACGCATTCCTCACCATTACCAAGACAATAGACATTTGCGGAGCGGGCTACATGGTGGCTGGTTTCTCTTACGAAAATTTTCGTAGCTTTATTATTTTGTAGCGTCATTCTAGTGCTAGATGGTTTATAGCTTTCTAGTATCAAATAGTAGAATTGATTTATCAGTAATGACATATTAATCTAACATTGGTAGCTAGACCATTTGTTTCCAGAGGCTTAATGTTACCTAACTAACAAATAAATAGCTTAACATTAATTAACTAAGCTGACATTAGAAAGGTTTCCTTGAATGTAGTTGACAATGTCTACTTGTCTGCGTTTACCTGCCACCCTTCGTGCTGCCAAGTGCGGTCAAGTTCATTAGCTGCGCACTCAGAGCGCCGCTGTCCTCTCAAACCAGAACATTCGTCTCTCGGACTTCATGAGCTTCTCTCAAACATTTTGCCACAAAATTAACTCCATATGTAGGAGTTGCAGGGGAGCTGGTGTGGTGGGTTGACTCTCTTTGACTCTCAGAGGAAGTGGAGGCATTGTTGCGCATTTTTGACAGTGTTGAACGAACTGAAATACCTGGAAAATGTTTTTACATGACTTGTTTGGCAGAGTTGCTGAACTGAATCAGTCTACAGCAGGGGTGTCACATCAGCATAATGGTTGCCCTCAAAGGGCCAGATGTAACTGTAAGACAGTATAAATGTAACTAAATGTAATGTAGAATAAATGTAAGTGCTCCTTAACATTAAATAACTCTGAATTTATTACTTATTCAACTTTATTTGCATAGATGTAAAAATATGTTTGCTTGTTGCTCTGTTAACATAAATCCTGTTAATTTGTCAGATTAAGAAACTCAATATTACTCCATCAATCAACGATCAAACTGTCCGAGTGAATAAAGAAAAATATCATCAAACACGAGTTACGACATTAACTAACTCAAAACTTTGTCACAGTTGAAATGGGCAGAATAACAAAACAACCACCAGCTGTGAGCTGCTAAGAACATGTGTGACAGATGTGGCATTTTACAAAAAACGAATGGCTGCACACCTCCTTGCAGAGGTCATGCATACACTTAACAACAGATGGTTTGATTACAGTAAACATTTGTCTGCAAAAAACACAAACCTGTGTAAACACTAAATACACAGCTACACATATAAAGTAGTCTATGTAATAAACAGGGTTTATTTATTTACCTTGCGGCACGGTGGCGTGATGGGTAGCGCTGTCGCCTCACAGCGAGGAGGGCCTGGGTTCGATTCCCCGGCCGGGCGACCGGGTCCTCTCTGTGTGGAGTTTGCATGTTCTCCCCGTGTCCGTGTGGGTTTCCTCCGGGTTCTCCGGTTTCCTCCCACGGTCCAAAGACATGCAGTCAGGCCAATTGGACATGCAGAATTGCCCCTGGGTGTGAGTGACTGTCTGTGTCTGTCTGTCTGCCCTGCGATGGACTGGCGACCTGTCCAGGGTGTATCCTGCCTTCCACCCGAAGACTGCTGGGATAGGCTCCAGCATCCCCCGCGACCCTGATGGAGAAGCGGCTTAGAAAATGGATGGATGGATGGATTTATTTACCTGCTCACAGACCTTCAGCATACACTGCTTCAAAAATGCACCCTCTGAAAAAGAATCAGACGGTTTCTTCAGCTACAATAAAGCTAAGCTTTCACAGCTGCGTCGTTTTGGGCCGTAGCTCTCGTGAACACATTCTGCTGCGATCGCAGTTTGCCTTTTAATTCTTGTACAATTTCTTGCTTTTCTTGAAGGCTAACTTTGGCATATCTAGCTCCGTGTTTAGTATCAAAGTGCCGGTGTAAATTGTCCTCCTTGACAACCGCCAGCGCCTCATAGCACAAAAGACATACCGGTTTTTCTCCTTGAAGCACAAACATGTATTCGCCTTCCCATCTCTCTTGAAACTTCCACTGGCATCAATTTTTCTTTTCCTGGACATTTTGGGATCAATATTTATAGCTATTTCTTAATTCCACTTGTTGAAAAAAATCACATAGAAGAGTACACACTGCAATCTAGTGGCTTAATGCCTTAACATAATCGGCATGAATTGTGGGAAATGTAGTTTAAGGTCAACGCACGCTTTAGAATTAGTGGCGGAATAATTAATAATTAAGTCTAAAAGCGTGCATTGACCATAAACTCCATTTCCCACAATTCATTCATGCCGATTATGTTACCCGTGAAGCGACGGCATTGAGCCACTAGATTGCAGTCAATCAGATCCAGATCTTTAAGCTCTTGTGGGCCACATCAAACGACACGGCGGGCCACATTTGGGCCGCGGGCCTTGAGTTTGACACATGTGGTCTACAGCATGGGTACATAATCCTGGTCCTGGTGTGTTAGAACCGTTACCTCACTCCTCATTTTGTTAATGAAGGCCGTCAGAAGCCACTGCGTAATATAACCAGGTGTGTCCAGATCTGAGCTCTGAAGGGTGGTAGATCTCCCTGACCAGCCCTGTTCTACAGCGGTTGCTTGTTTCCTTGTATTTTATTATGAAAATGCACCATAATGCTTTTTTTTTGTTTAAAATCTGGAGAACCAAGCCTCTGGACCCAGCACAACAGGTCCAGAATATTTTGTTACTTCTTAAAAGTTTATGTTTGCATGTGGTAGTGAAAATATAAACCTCTTGATTAGATATTTTACCATATTCACTGTCTGCTGCTGAATGTAAAGCACACTGTAATCATATATGTGAGAAATGCCAATAGATACAAATATATTTACAGGTATTATGAAATAATCTTGAAGCTCCTAGAATTTGAAAGCCTTCATTTGGCCCCTGAACTGGAACTCTGGGCCCAAATTAAAAAAGATAATCCAAGGATTGCCACTGAAACAGGGTTATTCCGCGTGATGTGGTGTAAAATGGTTCAGATTTCTGTGCAGCGGTGGTGATAGGAACCAAGGGTCACGATGACTACAACACAAAGTTGTATATGGAATGTTGATGATGGGAAAATAGCGGAAAATCGGAAAATAATTTGTTTTCTTTGGGGACTATTGCGCCTCACAACACCCTGCATGTATCCCTGCACCACGAATGAATGTAAAAAATATATATATTTTTTAAAACTATCATAAAACAGTGTCTTAAGATATCAGGCAGTGTATCCATAACCACTGAGTGTAATAACTTTCTGTGAGGGAGCTTTTAGAGGTCAACCACTCTGAACAACAGTGTTTACATCTTAACCATTTAATTATGCAGAAATTTTGAAAGGTGGCCTAAAGCAGCGTGTCAACCAGTCTCTCTCTCTCTCTCTCTCTCTCTCTCTCTCTCTCTCTCTCTCTCTCTCTCTCTCTCTCTCTTTCTCTGTAGGGTAAGAGGAATAAGCCGGGAGTGGACTCAGCAGGTTCTCCAGACTCAGTATCAGTTCGAGGTCGGGGAGAGAATAAAGCCATCAAGTAGGTCCTTTCAGAACCTCAACTAATGCAGGAACCTTCACTTCTTCTCACAGCTTAGTGTGTTCCCAAAACCAGTGTGATCTGAAAGCAGTGTTGGAGGCAGATATTCTATATTGGTTTGGGCATCTTGATGATAATATCCTTGTGATGCAAACAGTATTGACCAAAGATATGATGATTAACAATTTTACTGTGTAATTCTGTGTACATGTTCACCAGTGCGAATGACACCACCCACCAGAAACAACCCTCCAGTATTAGACTTTGGCAGATAGATTAAAGATGGAAGGAATGCACAGACACAAACACAACAGCATCATAATGCAGTGCAAAGTAAATGATTATGTTTCGCCCGGTGGTGAAAGTTACTTTCTAAGATATTCAAGCAAAATACACTTGACTGTCAGCAGGTGCTGCAGGAAAAATATGGTTTATAGATTATAAAGCTTCACTATATGGCCAAAATTATGTTGACACCCCTTCTACTTATTGAGTTCAGGTGTTTCAGCCACTCCCACTGCTAACAGATGGATACGATCAAGTGCACAGCCATGCAATTTCCATAGACAAACACGGGCAGCAGACTGAGTTGTACTGAAGAGCTCAGGGACTTTAAATATGGCACTGTCGTAGGATGCCAGCTTATGATATTTCTGCCCTGGTCAACTGTAAGTGCCACTGTGAAATCGAAGAGTGTAAGAGCATTGTCATTTTCAGATCTCTATGCGCAATGCCAAGTGTCGGCTACAGTGGTTTTAAAACATCACCATTGGACTCTAGAGCTGTGGAAATGTTCTTTGGAGTGATGAATCACGTTTCACTATCTGAGGGATGAATCTGGGTTTGGCATAAGCCAGGGGAACTGGACCTTCCAGAATGCACAGTGCCAACAGTAAAGTTTGGTGGAGGAGGGATAATGGGCTAGGGCTGTTTTCCAGGCCCCTTATTTCCAATGAAGGATGATGTTAATTTTATAGCACACAAAGACATTTTACAAAATTATATGCTTCTGTCTTTGTGGCAGCAGTTTGCAGAAGTCTGTTCCAGCATGACGGAGCACCTGTGCACAAAGCGAGCTCCATAAAGACATGGTTTGATGAGTTTGGTGTGGCAGTGGTCTGTATAGAGCCTAGACTTCAACCCCACTGAATATCTTTGGGATGAACTAGAATTTGTAAGCCAGACCCTCTTGTTCGACATCAGTGTCTGATGTCCAAGCTCTATTAACTGAATGGGCACATATTCCCAGAGACACACTCCAAAATCTTCCGAAAAGTTTCCCAGAAGAGTGAAGGCTGTTATAGCCGCCTCGGGGGCAACTCCATATTAATGCCCATGGTTTTGGAATGGGACGTCCAACAAGCTCATATAGGTGTGATGCTCAGGTGTCCACATACTTTTGACCATATAGTGTATTTTATAGGATTATAGGAGCCAAATTACGCTGATAGGCTACATATTTTTAAATAAGACTGTCTTTATATATAACTTAGGACTATAGGCAGCAGGTTTTTTAACCATTATCTCATCATTTTTCAATCTAATGGGATATTTTAAAAGGTTCTATTGATGATTTTGATAAATGAATACGGCCCAGGGCAAATTCTAAGGAGGAATTAAGGCGAAATTAAATCTATATAAACGGTGGATTCGAAAATCATATAAACGATAAAACTATCAGAATATTTAAGACAGACCTATCTTCGATTTTGAAAAATGAACATAGCCTAACCTTCCTTCCTGAACCACGGCTGGGCATGAAGACCAAAACCCGTTCGGTGTGGCTGATGAGAGCAGCGGGCTGAAGCGAATGGAAATCTGCCGGTAGCTCGCTCGCGGTATGCTGTCAACCTTTCTGGAGCTCCTACTTCTTCCACTCAGCACTGCTAGAATATTCATCAGGCTCTGGTCTAATTAGGCGCAGCCACAGCCGGCTCCAGATGGGTCCTGTTTTCAGAGCAGCACTCGTAACCGTGCGGCTAATCAACAGCGGCCACTCAAGGGCAGCGAGGGCCTCCTGCCCGCAGCCCTGTGGCCAGCTTCAGAGGACTCTTGTAGGAGCCGAACTCACAAGAGAAGTACAGGGAAGATGAGGCGGTCAGCTTTTGTTGGCTGTGTTCACATTTACAGGGTGGGGATGGGTGTGGTTATTTTAATATGCAAATGTGTCTTATTAATATTCAAAAGTGAAAGTCTCTACATCAAATATTGCAATATAATGACATTTATAAGAAATAATGAACAGTCTGTTAGCTAGATACACTTTTTAAAAAGACTGTTCTTCAAGTAAAGACAAAGATTCATGCAAATGGTTCTTTGAGTGTTTGTGGTTCTGTACAGAGTGAACCTTAACACTACTTTACATTTGTGGAATACCAGCATCCAGCCAATCAGGACAAAGACCCCGTTTACACCTGATATTGAGTATCAGGATTATATCTGGATGAAGCCTCATAAAAATGCAAGTGTAAACGCACCAAAGACACATTTAAAGCAGATACTAATCTGAGTACTGAAATCCTTCCCCATACAACCGAAAGACATCCCAGTACAACTGGAACTCATCTCAGTACAACTGAAACTCATCCCAGTACAACCAAAACCCCTCTCAGTACAACTGAAACTCATCCCAGTACAACCGAAACTCTTCTCAGTACAACTGAAACTCATCCCAGTACAACCAAAACTCCTCTCAGTACAACTGAAACTCCTCCCAGTACAACCGAAACTCTTCTCAGTACAACTGAAACTCATCCCAGTACAACCGAAACTCTTCTCAGTACAACTGAAACTCATCCCAGTACAACCAAAACTCCTCTCAGTACAACTGAAACTCCTCCCAGTACAACCGAAACTCTTCTCAGTACAACTGAAACTCATCCCAGTACAACCAAAACCCCTCTCAGTACAACTGAAACTCCTCCCAGTACATCCCAAACTCATGCCAGTACACCAAAAGCCATCCTAGTACAACCAAAACCCCTTCCAGTACAACCGAAACTCTCATTACAATAAAAAAGTTCTCCCAGTACAGCCACAACTCCTCCTAGTACAACCTAAACTCATGCCAGTACACCAAAAGTCATCCTACTACAACCAAAACCCCTCACTGTACAACCAAAACCCCTTCCAGTACAACCAAAACCCCTCACTGTACAACTGAAACTCTCATTACAATGAAACTCTTCCCCATACATCCAAAACTCCTCCTAGTACAACATAAACTCATGCAAGTACACCAGAAGTCATCCTAGTACAACCGAAACCCCTTCCAGTACAGCCAGAACTCCTCTTTGTACAACCAAAACCCCTACAACTGTATAACTGAAGCTCTCATTACAATGAAAACCCCTCCGCATACAACCAAAACTCTCATTACAATAAAAAAGTTCTCCCAGTACAGCCGCAACTCCTCCTAGTACAACCAAAACTCATGCCAGTACAACAAAAGTCATCCTAGTACAACCGAAACCCCTTCCAGTACAACTGAATCTCCTCACAGTGTGACCAAAACCCTTCCCATGCAGGCCGTCACTGGCCTCATGATCTGTGTCTGTGAGGAAGATAATCATGGAGGACACACATGGATGGGGACAAAATGAAATGCTAAATAGCGACATGGACAGGCGCGATTGTACAAAGCAAACTGCAGATGAAGAGATTGAACAGATAAACAGTTGGTAACTGGTTGCCACGTAAACAAGCAAATTTGCATATTCCATCCCACACAGCAATCAGGTTTCAGTCCGACTGACCGGAGATGCTTTTGACTACCAAGTGTAAATGCATGAAGTTAAAATCTAATCAGGATACAGTCCAGATACTATACACTGAGGTGACCAGGTGTAAAAGGGGTCATGTGCTGATGTTAAATACATGAGTTGTGTTGACTGGTTTACTTAAAATGGACAGAAATGAATAAAAGTACATTTCAAAGAATAAAAGCTGTTTACGTTGATCCAAAGATCAATGAAACCCAAATAAATTGCTTAAAAATAAGTTTGAAAATAAGTTTCAGTTTTGTTTAATCAAGAGATGAACTTTATGCTGAGGTGACAAAATTCTTCTACACAGAACTCAACTTGAGCCAAACTGAAACAAGTTCATGCAGCAGTTTATTGGTTTGAGTGTACACAGCCAAACAAATCCGAGAACATGAGGCCGATTCAGAGCGAAGAGAAGCCTGATCAGACATCACTTACAGACATGATTATGATCCATCAAGGCAGATCTGAGCAAAAACATCATGAGTGAGAAGTAAAGCTTGTTTAGGCCTGCGGCTCGTCCAGCGTTTTCAAAGCAGTGCCGTAATACGATGTTTGTGGAGGGCAGAACTTCAAACTGCATGTAGAGCAGCTCTGAGTGGAAGTCGATTGTGTGAGTTTGAAGAAGAAACATTTCTTCACGCCAGAGAGACAGAGATGGAGAGAACGAGAAAAAAGGAGAGAGATGTCAACGCTGCATCTCTGAAAAAAATGAACTCATTTAGATGCAGAAATTGAGATCATTTGGATTGTTTTTTGTTTCTATAAGAGCTAAAAAAAAAAACAGGGCTGTGGTGCTGTAATCAATACTGCTCTCAGAGCCGTAACAGGTAGAGGGAGAGAGAGGGAGAGAGAGGGAAAGAGAGAGAGAGAGAGAGAGAGCGATAGAAAGAGAGATAGATAGAGAGAGAAAGATAGATAGATAGATAGATAGATAGATAGATAGATAGATAGATAGATAGATAGATAGAAACAGAGAGACAGAGAGACAGAGAGACAGAGAGATAGAGAGATAGATAGATAGATAGATAGATAGATAGATAGAGAGAAAGAGCGAGATAGAGAGGGAGAGATAAAGAGAGAGAGAAAGAGCAATAGAGAGAGAAAGAGAGAGAGAGACAGAGAGAGAGAGAGAGAGAGAGAAAGGGAAATATAGAAAGAGCGAGAGAAAGAAAGAAAGAGAAATAGAGAGAGTGAGAGAGAGAGAGAGAAAGAGAAATAGAGAAAGAGCGATAGAGAGAGAAAGAGAGAGAAAGAGCGAGATAGAGAGGGAGAGATAAAGAGAGAGAGAAAGAGCAATAGAGAGAGAAAGAGAGAGAGACAGAGAGAGAGAGAGAGAGAGAGAGAGAAAGGGAAATATAGAAAGAGCGATAGAAAGAAAGAAAGAGAAATAGAGAGAGTGAGATAGAGAAAGAGAGAGAGAGAAAGAGAAATAGAGAAAGAGCGATAGAGAGAGAAAGAGAGAGAGAGACAGAGATAGAGAGAGAAAGGGAAATATAGAAAGAGCGATAGAAAGAAAGAAAGAAAGAGAGATAGAAAGAGAGAGAGAGAAAGAGAAATAGAGAGAGCGATAGAGAGAGAAAGAGACAGAGAGATAGAAAGAGAGAGAATGAGAAATAGAGAAAGAGCAATAGAGAGAAAGAGAGAGAGAGACAGAGATAGAGAGAGAGAAAGGGAAATATAGAAAGAGCGATAGAAAGAAAGAAAGAAATATAGAGAGAGAAAGACAAATAGAGAAAGAGCAATAGAGAGAGAAAGAGACAGAGATAGAAAGAGAGAGAGAAAGAGAAATAGAGAAAGAGCAATAGAGAGAGAAAGAGAGAGAAAGAGACAGAGATAGAAAGAGAGAGAGAAAGAGAAATAGAGAAAGAGCAATAGAAAGAGAGAGAGAGAAATGGAGAGAGAGAAAGGGAAATAGAGCGATAGAGAGAGAGAGAGAGAGAGAGAGAGAGAGAAAGGGAAATATAGAAAGAGTGATAGAAAGAAAGAGAGAAAGAGAAATAGAGAGAGAGAAAGGGAAATAGAGAAAGAGCAATAGAAAGAGAGAGAGAGAAATGGAGAGAGAGAAAGGGAAATAGAGCGATAGAGAGAGAGAGAGAGAGAGAGAGAGAGAGAGAGAGACAGAGAGAGAGAGAGAGAGAGAGAGAGAGAGAGAGAGAGAGAGAGAGAGAGAGACAGAGAGAGAGAGCGCGCTGTGGTAAATACTGTATAAGTTGTTTAACTGTAAAACTCTGTACGTTTTCTTTTAAGCTGGGACTCAGTAAGTCTGCTGCTCTTTCTCACATGCATTCTCTTTCATTCTTTCATATATTCTTTCTCTTTCCTTCTGTCTTTCTTACACTTTCTTCCTCTTCCTTTTTTCTTCCTGTCTTCATTCCTCTCTGTTTCTTTCTCTCTCTTTCATTTTTCTTTCGTTCTCTCGTTCTTTCTTTCTTTCCTTCTTTCTGTCTTCCTTTTTTCTTTCTTTTACTCTTTCTTCATTTCTCTTTTATCCCGCTTTCTCTCCCTCTCTCTGTCTCTCTCTTTCTTTCTCTCTGTCTCTTTCATTTTCTTTTCTCCCTTTTTATCTCTCCTTCTCTCTCTTGCATTGTCTCTCCTGCTTTATCTCTTTCTATTATCTCTCTCTGTCTTTTTTTCTAGTTGTTTGTTTATTTATTTTAATGTGTCTTTCTTTCTTTCTCCTTCTTGCTTCTTATAATCGACTCCTTTGTAATGTTTTATCTCCTCAGGTCTCGTCCTCACACCCTCAGTCCTCTTTATAGGCAGCTCTCACTAAAGCTTCTCTATAAATCCGACTCTGAAGGTGTTGCTGGATCTCTGATCTCAGCAGAGAGTGATGTGCACTTTTAGACTTATTAACAGAGCCGGTTCAACCAGCAGTGGGTAATTTACCTGTGGGGAAATCTCCTTCAGTAACTTCAGCCAATGTGAACATGACGAGGAACAATAAACCCTGGAACCAGTGAACTTCATTCACTGTCAAAGTCATTCAGTGTGTGTTTGGTGTGAAATGGTTCAGATTTCTTTACAGTGGTGGTGATGGGAACCAGGGGTCACGATATAGACAAAACCACCAACCTACACGAGTCTTCTGAGATGATTATGGAATGTTAGTGATGGGAAAACAGCAGAAAATCTGAAATAATAAATAAGTTTTCTTTGGGGACTATTTTGCCTCACAACAGCCTGAATGTATCCCTCCACCATGAATGGAATAAAATACATTTTAAGCCAAAACTTTGTCGTGAAACAGTGTCTCAGACATCAGGCACTGAATTCATATCCATTTTATATAATAACTCTCTGGCTTTTAGAGGTGGACGTCTGGTTCCTATAAGTAAGTTTCTCTAGAATTTCACACCAGACCCTCCTGAAGGACTCTCAGCTGTTTAATTATGCAGAATATTTTGAAAAATCTGAGGAGTTCCCCTTTAAAGGGTCAAATCAAGGGTCACAAAGAGGGCTTCACAAATATGCAGCAACACGTTTGGCCTCATCATTGATGTTCATTAACCCAGCAGCCTGTTTAGTTCTCTGTTCGCCCTCTGGACAGGAGCTCCAATGTTATATAAAAATGTCTTTTCATCTCTCTCTCTCTCTCTCTCTCTCTCTCTCTCTCTCTCTCTCTCTCTCTCTCTCTCTCTCTCTCTCTCTGTGTTTGTCTGTTCATGTTGCTCTGACCTCTCTTTCTCTCTCTGACCGCAGTGATCTAGACAGAGACTTTTGGAATAATAATGACAGCAGTAATGTTCAGCAGCGGTGGAGCTCATACCCGCCCAAAGAGTTTCTTCTAAACATGTCCCCCTACGCCCCATACGGAGACCCCCGCCTTACGCCCAAGTGAGTTTCTCTCCACCCTGGTAAGCAAACCACTCTGTCTGAGCAGGGCTGTATGGAAAAGCACGGGGTCTTTCTGTTAATTAAGGTTCAACTTCACTATCCAAGTTTGAAATTGAATTGTTCTGTATGTTAATATCATCACAAACACACAGACATAAACACGCATAAAACACTGCCAGACAAACTCATATCAGTCACTCACTGTAGCGTATAGCTTTTTTTGACTGGATTAGTTTTAGCTGGAGAGATTCTGTAATTTAAGTGATTACTGGCAAGATCTGTGATTTTAATCCAGTATGAATCTGCAGCGTGTGGAGTTTTACAGTCTGACTGTAATAATTGTGGAGTGATTTTAATCCAGTATGAATCTGCACCGTGTAGTTTTACAGTCTGACTGTAATAATTGTGGAGTGATTTTAATCCAGTATGAATCTGCAGTGTGTGTAGTTTTACAGTCTGACTGTAATAATTGTGGAGTGATTTTAATCCAGTATGAATCTGCAGTGTGTAGTTTTACAGTCTGACTGTAATAATTGTGGAGTGATTTTAATCCAGTATGAATGCGCAGTGTGTGTAGTTTTACAGTCTGACTGTAATAATTGTGGAGTGATTTTAATCCAGTATGAATCTGCAGTGTGTGTAGTTTTACAGTCTGACTGTAATAATTGTGGAGTGATTTTAATCCAGTATGAATCTGCAGTGTGTGTAGTTTTACAGTCTGACTGTAATAATTGTGGAGTGATTTTAATCCAGTATGAATCTGCAGTGTGTAGTTTTACAGTCTGACTGTAATAATTGTGGAGCGATTTTAATCCAGTATGAATCTGCAGTGTGTGTAGTTTTACAGTCTGACTGTAATAATTGTGGAGCGATTTTAATCCAGTATGAATCTGCAGTGTGTAGTTTTACAGTCTGACTGTAATAATTTTGGAGTGATTTTAATCCAGTATGAATCTGCAGTGTGTGTAGTTTTACAGTCTGACTGTAATAATTGTGGAGTGATTTTAATCCAGTATGAATCTGCAGTGTGTAGTTTTACAGTCTGACTGTAATAATTGTGGAGTGATTTTAATCCAGTATGAATCTGCAGCGTGTAGTTTTACAGTCTGACTGTAATAATTGTGGAGTGATTTTAATCCAGTATGAATGCGCAGTGTGTGTAGTTTTACAGTCTGACTGTAATAATTGTGGAGCGATTTTAATCCAGTATGAATCTGCAGTGTGTGTAGTTTTACAGTCTGACTGTAATAATTGTGGAGTGATTTTAATCCAGTATGAATCTGCAGTGTGTGTAGTTTTACAGTCTGACTGTAATAATTGTGGAGTGATTTTAATCCAGTATGAATCTGCAGTGTGTGTAGTTTTACAGTCTGACTGTAATAATTGTGGAGTGATTTTAATCCAGTATGAATCTGCAGTGTGTGTAGTTTTACAGTCTGACTGTAATAATTGTGGAGTGATTTTAATCCAGTATGAATCTGCAGTGTGTGTAGTTTTACAGTCTGACTGTAATAATTGTGGAGTGATTTTAATCCAGTATGAATGCGCAGTGTGTGTAGTTTTACAGTCTGATGGTAATAATTGTGGAGTGATTTTAATCCAGTATGAATCTGCAGCGTGTAGTTTTACAGTCTGACTGTAATAATTGTGGAGTGATTTTAATCCAGTATGAATCTGCAGTGTGTGTAGTTTTACAGTCTGACTGTAATAATTGTGGAGTGATTTTAAGATTTTAATCCAGTATGAATCTGCAGTGTGTGTAGTTTTACAGTCTGACTGTAATAATTGTGGAGTGATTTTAATCCAGTATGAATCTGCAGTGTGTGTAGTTTTACAGTCTGACTGTAATAATTGTGGAGTGATTTTAATCCAGTATGAATCTGCAGTGTGTGTAGTTTTACAGTCTGACTGTAATAATTGTGGAGTGATTTTAATCCAGTATGAATCTGCAGTGTATAGTCATGACTTAATAAATTGAGAATGGCAAAATAGCATATGCCACTGTGCAGGTGGCCGTTTGTCCCCGTTCCACAGTCCATGAGTTGATTAAACATGACAACAAAGCAGAAAAAACTAAAATTACACAATAGCAGGGCACGCATAACTTAAGTTCAGATTAATAAACCCACAGTCATGTGCCCACCTGTCCTATCCCTGTGCTTCCTTGGCCTTTATCACTCCTCTCCTCACCATCCAGACATTATGCTGTTAGGCATGCGTTACTAAAAGGTGCCATTTAATCAGACATTTCAGATTAATACTGGATGAAAATCACAGATCCCATCTGTAATCATCTAAAATACAGAACCTCCCCAGGTTAAACTAGTCCAGCTCTAACAGGGCTTAAGTCCGCAGCGTCTTCAGTTATTCAGCCAATCCATTAAGATTCTAGTCACGCTGTGGCCAAAACTGACCTCAGTGGAACTGCACCCCCACCAGTGTCCTCTGGGAGACATAAAGCCAGTCCAGTCGAGAGCTCGGGGTCTAGCTACAGTCTCCCACTGCCTCACATTTTAATTGCTTAATTGAAGTCATTATCTGGGAAGGAGAGCGGTCTCTCTAGCTATGCTCCCCGGATAAATCAGTGGCTAATTGAAAGTCGGCCATAATAGATGCACAACTCTGGCACAGGGAGGCTGGAGCCGCCCGCCCTTTTTCATCAGCGCCGCTTTAATTAGAACCCCCGATTCCCTCCAACATCTGGGCCCAACACGAACTGGGAGTGCACATTAACGTGAGTGGTGACAAATCTGTAAGCTGGATCTAATACTGAGAATGAACAACTCAAATTTAGTTACAAGATTCAGCCTCGTCTTTCTTGTGTTCAGGTTCTTCCAGCTGCTTTAGCCCTGCCTCCCACAGGGAAGTGCATTTTTTGTTGTAGCAGTTCTTTTTGAGAGCTGTGTCGTTGGTTTTATCTCAGCTCAACCATCTTTGTAGACAGCTGTGAATAGTTTTCTCATCCCTACCTTTTACCCCTCATTGCTCGGTAGCAGCTCAACACAGAGTCACGCAGCAGTAATGTGAGCAAAGAGTTGCAGAGATAATATTTCATTTGATTTTATGATTTAAAAAATTCCTTGTCAATCACCGTCAATCACCCGAAAGATCAGTGAGTGTCCTCAGAAAGAGGCTGTAATCCTGCCAAGCATGCCAAACTAGTCTAGTACGATTAGTTAGCAGTTCTGTTTGAGGGTACCTAACAACTCGGCAACAAACTTCAGACATCAAGCACATCTTAGTTATGTTTGGGGTCAGAGGGGGAGGCTCAATTCCATTTCTTCTTTTTACCCCTACCCTTTGTTTTGGAGTGTCTCTTTGTCCCTTGGAACTGAGTTACAAGGGGCAGTGGTTGAAATCAAAATGTACCCTCAAATAAAAAAGCGCATTACTTTATTAGAAGGCTACTAACTGCTCTGTAGGCGACCCTGCCCGTCTGCAGTGACAGCAGAGGAAGGTGAACTTCAGCTCCTCACTGCTGGGCTTTAGTTACATTTAGGGAATCATAAGCCTTCAAAGGTGGGGGGCAGTTATTTATTACTACCGACACAATTCTTTGGTGATATGAAGCTGAAGTCAGCTATTGGCCAGCTTTTCGGTCAAATTTTCCTGTTCCGCCTTAAATGGAGCAGCAGTTACATTCTGGCGCCTCAGGCATCATGACTGCTGGACTGTTTAAGGTGGAACGGGAAAGTTGTGTTTATGTTTTAGTTGAGTTTATGCTTGTTATGTAGAAAAAGTCCATAAAAGTCCGTCTGGAGTGAGCCTCTGAAAAATCTCAGTTTTAAGGGTCATGTAGCCCTGACACTTCGCCCTTCCCCTCTATCTCAACCGAAATCGGGATGCCCTACCTCTTAACGTGAACATGCAGAATGGAGGGCTAAGGGCTAAGTGGTAGGGGTGAGGGGGGAAATGGGATTGGGTGAAAGTCTGGGAAGGAAAGGACAGACCAAACACTAACGAATCACAGATTCAGCCTATTTTGCCAAAGGTCTAACCCTGAATTCACTACAGCCCTGCCAGATGTACTGACCTCTAATCTCAAACCTCTAACTGCTAACTTGCCTACAACCCCATGGCCAGCATCCATGGAGACGGACAACCCTCAGAGCTTGGACCTTTGACTTAACAGGTCAAAGTAGACAAAAGAAATTTCCAAACTTTTAAAGTTCATGGCTATGCCTCAGGACTGCTGCCATGCTCCTGCTTCTGGAGGGTTGGCTGTTGGCTTTGCTAACCGTCTTTGTTGCTGTGGAACTGTTTTCACTGGTTTTGTTTATCTCCTGTCATGTTCCCTGTGTGGTTTGACTGGCTATGTGTTCCCTTTTATATTTGTGTTTCAGAACTTAGGCCCATAACTATGTGACCATAGAGTTATTTTATGCATTTTTGCTTTAATCGTTCCATTTTTGCAGATATGTAACATTACTCTTCAGTTTAACCTCATACTCTAGTGCTTTCCCAAGTTATCTTTATTTTTCTCCTTTTTCTACCTCATAAATCTAATGAGGAGCAACATTTCGGTGTCATTATGTCAGAGTGCAATTACAGATAACTCAATGCAGTTAAGCTTAGGGACGGTTTTACTCAAATCTGGTCATTTCTGAGTCGTAAATTTTGATAATGGCCTAAATGAAAATGGATATTTATCATTCGACAGTAGTCTGCACTTTTCCAGCACAATGTCCTCCACTCCCTCTCCACCTGTAAACCCCTGAGGCTTCCCGTCTGAATGGTGCAGTCTGGGTCATGTCTGTCTCATGTTCGTTTCGAACCTGCCACTTTTCCCCTCGGCCACTGGCGCTACTGCTGGAATTGTTGATTATGGGTCTGTTGGTCCCTTTCTATATGTGAATGCTCGGTGTTGTCTGTCTGATGTCCAGGTTTGGCCGTTACTGGTCTTGGTTACGCTGGTCAGGAGAGCAGCCTTGTTTTTTACTGATAGCTGACTGTGAAGTTCCCAAAGCGAAACTTAAAGCACAACAGAACAAACTGCTGAAATAACTGGTACACCAGTTCAGCTTTGGTGTGAAAGTGTTCGGTTTTGCTGAAAAATTGTCCTATCCATGCATGCTGGCAAAAATCTCATTTAACTCATAGAAAATTAAAAAGTACAATTATAATTGAATGAATAACCAGCTCTAAATGTAGGTATTGTGATATAAACCGAGTCTGTTCTACAGTTTCTCATTAGGCTGAATGAATAACCGGCTCTAAATGTAGGTATTGTGATATAAACCGAGTCCGTTCTACAGTTTCTCATTAGGCTGAATGAATAACTGACTCTAAATGTAGGTATTGTGATATAAACCGAGTCCGTTCTACAGTTTCTCATTAGGCTGAATGAATAACTGACTCTAAATGTAGGTATTGTGATATAAACCGAGTCCGTTCTACAGTTTCTCATTAGGCTGAATGAATAACTGACTCTAAATGTAGGTATTGTGATATAAACCGAGTCCGTTCTACAGTTTCTCATTAGGCTGAATGAATAACCGACTCTAAATGTAGGTATTGTGATATAAACCGAGGCTGTTCTACAGTTTCTCATTAGACTGAATGAATAACCGACTCTAAATGTAGGTATTGTGATATAAACCGAGTCCGTTCTACAGTTTCTCATTAGACTGAATGAATAACCGACTCTAAATGTAGGTATTGTGATATAAACCGAGTCTGTTCTACAGTTTCTCATTAGGCTGAATGAATAACCGACTCTAAATGTAGGTATTGTGATATAAACTGAGTCCGTTCTACAGTTTCTCATTAGACTGAATGAATAACCGACTCTAAATGTAGGTATTGTGATATAAACTGAGTCCGTTCTACAGTTTCTCATTAGACTGAATGAATAACCGACTCTAAATGTAGGTATTGTGATATAAACCGAGGCTGTTCTACAGTTTCTCATTAGACTGAATGAATAACCGACTCTAAATGTAGGTATTGTGATATAAACCGAGTCTGTTCTACAGTTTCTCATTAGGCTGAATGAATAACCGACTCTAAATGTAGGTATTGTGATATAAACCGAGTCTGTTCTACAGTTTCTCATTAGGCTGAATGAATAACCGGCTCTAAATGTAGGTATTGTGATATAAACCGAGTCCGTTCAACAGTTTCTCATTAGGCTGAATGAATAACCGACTCTAAATGTAGGTATTGTGATATAAACCGAGTCCGTTCTACAGTTTCTCATTAGGCTGAATGAATAACCGACTCTAAATGTAGGTATTGTGATATAAACCGAGTCCGTTCTACAGTTTCTCATTAGGCTGAATGAATAACCAACTCTAAATGTAGGTATTGTGATATAAACCGAGTCTGTTCTACAGTTTCTCATTAGGCTGAATGAATAACCGGCTCTAAATGTAGGTATTGTGATATAAACCGAGTCCGTTCTACAGTTTCTCATTAGACTGAATGAATAACCGACTCTAAATGTAGGTATTGTGATATAAACCGAGTCCGTTCTACAGTTTCTCATTAGACTGAATGAATAACCTGCTCTAAATGTAGGTATTGTGATATAAACCGAGTCTGTTCTACAGTTTCTCATTAGACTGAATGAATAACCGACTCTAAATGTAGGTATTGTGATATAAACCGAGTCTGTTCTACAGTTTCTCATTAGGCTGAATGAATAACCGGCTCTAAATGTAGGTATTGTGATATAAACCGAGTCCGTTCTACAGTTTCTCATTAGGCTGAATGAATAACCGGCTCTAAATGTAGGTATTGTGATATAAACCGAGTCCGTTCAACAGTTTCTCATTAGGCTGAATGAATAACCGACTCTAAATGTAGGTATTGTGATATAAACCGAGTCCGTTCAACAGTTTCTCATTAGGCTGAATGAATAACCGACTCTAAATGTAGGTATTGTGATATAAACCGAGTCCGTTCTACAGTTTCTCATTAGGCTGAATGAATAACCGACTCTAAATGTAGGTATTGTGATATAAACCGAGTCCGTTCTACAGTTTCTCGTTAGGTTGGTTGTCTCGCATGAAAGAACGAAAGAACACGTTTGTGGGCGGGGCATGGATTGGTCGATTTCAACACTTTATTTTGATGCTCATCTTATCTTTGAACCAGTTTCAACTAAATATTATGTATTACATTTATCAACCCTAAAAGTAACACTAAAGTTGTGGACGATCACCTCTCATATAACACATATATAACTGAGGTTATGCATATAACGGAGTCCTAAACCACTTCTACCAGTCTGTGTGACTGTTAGAGCATGTTGAGGGGGTTTTGGGGATGTGTTTACAGAAAATATTTAGGTGACTTCATTTCTACTGTGTATTAGTAACACTAGCCGAACTCTAGGGCTTAAATAGAGAAGTTTGGACACCAGCATATCCTGACTACATCTGGGGTGTAAATCAAACCACTTATTTAAAGTCTATCCAGATGAAATGAACTGCTTCCGAAACAAATTATTGTTCCCATGTCCCAGTTTTCCAACACGAGTGGCAAATTTTACTCCCATTCGTTGTGGCCACGGTTCAAAACTTGGTCTTAATTCAAACTTAACTCAGTTAGTTTCACCACATTGTTTGTTAGCAGTTTGTGCGTTTGCAGAACAGCTACAAGGGATCATCAAAATAAAGTGTTTCAAACCGCTATTTTATTCTTAACTGAGGTTGGAGATGCTCCCTAATGCCTTCTCCTTAATCCTGTGCTCTAGGGTTCTGCTTTCTCTGTACTCGATTCAGCTTGGCGAATTCACGTCTTTATGCTTTTAGTCTCAAACTGTTCTTTTTACCTTGTTGTCGTTCTCTCTGTCTGTCTGTCTGTACCCCCTTCTCGGCCGAATCCAGTGGCACGCTGGAGAAGGGGGAGGCGGGTGGTGGGGCAGGGGGCGGTCCGAGTCGCAGTGACAGCGCCAGGAGCATAGGGGCAGGCAGCAGCAAGGCCGGGAAATGGCACACCGTCCAGAGCCACTTGCACTCCGGCAACTTGAGGCCCAGCAAGTGAGTGGCAGCGACAGGCCGTTTCTGAGTGACGAGCAATTGGGGTGGGGGCGGGAGGGGGGTTGTGCTAGACATTACTGCAGATGTTTATGGGGTCCTGCACCATTATGGGGATCATTTACACTGAAGGTTATTTTCACAAGGACGGGTAGCGGAGCATGAATGAATGGAGACCATGGCCTTCCATGTTAAACATATTAATCTGTCGTTATGGAGAAAAGCTGTAATAGTCCAGCCGACTGCTTATTAAATACAAATGTATTCACCCCTAAAACTGCAAGGGCACGCGTTTGAGTACACACTTTCATTCCTCACGTTCACTAAATTTAGTTTCCTTTTGTACTAGATACTAAATCATTTATAGTAGTTATTGAATAATTAATCATGAATTGTGAATAATTCCCAGTAGATTCTGAATCATTTGTAGTGGATACAGAATCTTTTGTAGTAGCTATTCAATAATTCATTGTAGTTGCTGAATAATACATAATGGATACTGAACACTTCATAGTAGTTATTTAATAGTTTATAGTTATTACTGAATAACTATAGTAGTAGATACTGAATAATTCATAATGGATAGCAAATAAGTGAAGAAATAATAGTAGTTAATGAATTGTTTATAGAGTAGAATAATTTAATGGAATAATAATTCCTTTCACGATAATTATTCTATCCAGTTAATGGAATAATATGTCGTAGATGGTAAATAGTTTATAGTAGATACTGAATAATTCAGAATGGATAGCGAATAAGTGAAGAAATAAAAGTAGTTACTGAATATTATTTGTAGATCCTGAATAATTCATAGTGGGTACTGAATAATTCATAGTAGATCCTGAATAATTCATAGTGGATACTGAATAATTCATAGTGGGTACTGAATAATTCATAGTAGATCCTGAATAATTCAGAGTAGATCCTGAATAATTCATAGTGGGTACTGAATAATTCATAGTAGCTCCTGGATAATTCATAGTAGATCCTGAATAATTCATAGTAGATACTGAATAATTCATAGTAGATCCTGAATAATTCATAGTGGGTACTGAATAATTCATAGTAAATACTGAATATTTTGTATTAGTTGCTGAAGGATTTGTAATAGACACACTGAATAACTCATAATGATTACTATGTAACTTACAGCTGTTTCTGAATAATAAGTTTTAAGATTATTATCTTATTATCTCTTAGTATTGAATCAATGATTAAGGTTGCTGTCAGTGAATATAAGCCAGAAGCCACCATATTTATTTTAACGGAATATTAATCTTGCAGTTGAAGACGTTAAACATATTAAAATAAATGTTTTTAAACATCAGGTGAGGTTTTTTGCCATGACAATTTGTTTTCTTACATTTCCTTTAATACAAAATGTAAAAGTGCACAAAAACTGGAGGTGCAATGAAGGAATCACGCGGTCTGGTTCAGTCACACATTACAAACGCTGCTCGATGCCTTATGAAGAGTTTGCCAAGACACCTGAAATGTAGCGTGTTTTGTTTGATTTGAAGCTCATCATATCAGATACTGATCACATTTTGTCCTTTATTTGATTAGTAACATTGCTGTAAATTCATTCTGGTTGAATATAATTGTATTTGCCCTTCAGTCTTTCCTTCGCTCCTCCAGAGCTCCTGACTCTCTGCTTTAATGTTTCGTTCCGCTCCCATCTCATCTGTCCACAGCTGGTTCTATTTTTTGTTCTATGTTACAGGGTGAGTTTCTGAGACTTACCCAGTCTTACATATACATATCTTTTCCTCTCGTTCTCCGCTCTGCTCCATCAGCTCGCCACTTTCTCTCCTTTCCATGCGCAAGGCTGTGTAATAGCGCGCAGCTCTAGGTTTTTACTAAGCCTCAAACATCTTCTGGGGGAGCAGGGAGAGCAGTAAAACCTCAAATTCACTGTGAAAGTTGCAGAAAAAGTGTGAAAAAGTTGAATATTTTGTCAACACAGTCATGATTCAGGCTGCGGAGGGAATGTCTCAAGGTTGCTGCACCGCTGATCAAATATTTAGGGAAGAGAAAAAGAAGTGCAGGTGAAGTTTGGAGGTACAGCGATACAGTGTCAGATTTGAGCCTTGAGAGGAAAAAAAGAACTTTTTATTAGATTCTGCGGTTTATTGGATGTCTGTGAGATTATTCACCTGAAAAAAAAAAATCAGAATAGTACATGACCTTGCAAAACACTTAAAGTTTAATCATTCGGAATCGGCTTCTCTGCAGCACCGTAGCGTGAGGCACTGGACGAGGCATTGCAGGGAAAACATTGTTATTGTTCTGCCTTGCTTCAGAGTTCTTTCCCTTTCATTTCTTTTACTTTTCTTTTTTTCCTTTCATCCTACCAACCCCCCCCCCCCATGTGCCCTTCTTCCACGCTTCATTCCTTGTGTTTTCAGCACTCACAAAAAAGCCAGGTTTGGAGGAGGGAGGAAGACGAGGGGAAGCTGTGAATTTGCTTCTCACTGTCTCAGTAAATTTCATACTGGATGGTTCAGGGAAACACATAATGTACATATCTGTACATGTGCACGTGTCTGTACATGCAGTATGTACTGTATTTGCCCAGATTGCTGCGTTTATGAGTGGTGTGTATGATGTACTTGTGAATTTTTGTGAGTTTAGTCACTAAAGACTAAACTTCCTCACCCGCCTGATCAAACTAACACACTAGACCTCATTGTAATATTCCAGTGAATCACACTGTAGTAACTCATCTCTTCATCCGCTTTAACTCCCATTCTCTATCGGTGTCTTTCTAGACCTCCTCAAGTGCCTCAGAATACAGTACCGGTCAAAAGTCTGGACACACCTACACACACATACACACACAGACGCCACAGGGTGTGTGGAGCACAACTTAGAAAATATCATTTCAGGGGATTATGGTACAATTACGTATCCCTGACTGAAGGTACTGAGATGTACCCTTGAGTACCCCAGTGAAAGTTCACTACCATATATATATAATGTAAATACATAATATACTAAGTTAATATATATTATATAGACACATCTGATTAAAAATAAGCGAATTTCACCGACAGGTTTGCTATTCATCGATTTCATCATGGGCGTATCAAGTGATCATGAAACTCACATCTGGTAGGAGTGTGTGAAAATTTGTGCATAGTAGTTTAACCACCTGAACAAATGGTTTGTGGTTAACTAAGCAAAACGGCTGTCATTCTATACTGTAATACAATAATAATAGGAATACAATAGAAAATAACAATAAAACTAATACTATGTACACCATTACAAAAGTGCATGTGCTTATTTTACTTGCTCAGTGATGTAAACAAAAGCTGGAGCTACTCAAACTTCCATTTACAGACATTAGTTTTATAATAGTGACTCCGCCCACAAAATAAACAACACAGTGCAGAAGCTTCCCCTACCCAGCAATAATGCAACACTTAAATATGTTAATATAGGGAAATAATCACACAATCTGGGCTTTCATGGTTCAGAAGCGGAGTATTTAATCCGTCACTAAAGGCTGTCAAGTCTGGGCTCTTTTGACCGCAGCTGATGAATAAGGGCCAGTGGCTTTTTTTACCATAGCCAGGCTACATGACAATATTGGGTCTACCTACTTGTTGAGGGACCATTTTAAGAATATATACATGTCTGTCCAGGGAAGTAAACTCAAAGACATCAATTTAGCTGTCCACATTTGTCCTCGCTTAAAGCGGATCAAATGTCTTGGATCTGGTGTGTCCCAACGCTTGACTGGTGCCGTAGCTCTGAAAGGCAAAGGCAACGTTTTGCGGACGTTGCTTATAAGAACAGCTTGGGTTATTGCGTTCCCAAATACAGCGATCAGAGACGCCTCCTCTGAGCGCAGCTCCAGAATTACGGTGTCTCGGCAGGCCGGGAGCGGCCGCTAAATCCTCCAGCAGAGCATTAGCATCAGACAGAGCAGCTCAGCAGCAGTTTACACTAATCAGACACGACACAGAGCGGAGGAGGAGGTGGGGGAGAGGAAGAGCGATACGGAAAAGGGATAATTGAATTGAGATATTGGAGAGGGAGGACAGGGCGAGAGTCAGACGTGAGAGGAGCAGAGGAGGGAGGGAGGGAAAGGTCAGCAGGGCAAGAGTTGGAGGAATGAAGGAATGAGAGAAGACGGAGGCATAAATGTGGAGAATTAAGGTGGTGGAAGAGATGGACTGACAGTTTTCTTAGGGTCTGATGTGGCGGCTTTGTCAGACGTGCTCAGGTTGAATACCTGCTTCCAGTCGCTGTTCCTGACTTGACCGATGCTCCTGCCTAACTTTGCTCTCTTTCTCTTTTTCTTCATCTCTCCATCGTGGCCTCTCTGTCGTCCCCCCCCCCCCCATGCTGGAATGTGTCAAAATGTCTGCACTCTCACTGCCTCTACCCACTTCCTTTCAAATATGTATCGCCATGTCTCTCTCTCTCTCTCTCTCTCTCTCTCTCTCTCGTCTGATGCCTCCCCCTTGTCCTGTCCTCTTTTCATCCTGGTTTCTCCACCTCTTTCTGATCCCAATCTCCCCCATTCCACGTCTGTTTTTATTTTATTTATTTTATACCTGTTTTCTTTTTCCTCTTTACTCCTCATTTTTATCTTTCTATCCCTTTCTATCTTTTCCTTTTTCCTCTTTATATCCCTTTTTGTTTTTTTCTTTTACTTTCTTTTTCCTTTAATCGTTTACTTTTTTCTCTTCGTATCGTGCTCCCTTTTTCCTTTTATATTCCATTTTTTTCTTTTTGGTTTCTTTTGTATCCATTATTTCCGTTTTCCTTTTTATAACGTTTGCTTTTTTATCTTTATACCCCTTTTCCTTTTTTATTCCTTTTTTATACTTTCCATACATATACTTTTCCTCTTTATGCACCATTTTCCCATTTTTATTCCTTTTCTTTCTTTATTCCTTTACCCTGGTTACTGTTCCTCTAAATACTTCTTCTATTTGATATTTCTTTCCCTTTTCCTTCTTGTGTCCCATATCCCGTTTCTTCCGCTATTTGCTCTTTTACTGTTCATACCTGCTTTCTTTTTACTCTTTCCTTTTCTTTTATTTGCTTTTCCATCTTTACTGTTTCCTTTTATCTCTTTACACCCCACACTCTTTATTTCGTCTCCTTGTTTTTCTGTTTTATACTCTTTTTTCCTTTTTTTTAATCCCTTACCTGTTTCCTTTTTCCTCTTTACACTTCACATTGCCTGTCGCTTTTCCTGTCACACTATCCATCTCTCTCTTGTTTTTCGTTCCCCATAACTCGGCCCCTGTGCTCTGTGCATCGGGGCCCAGTTTTGGGGACACATCCCTGTCCACCACTTCCACCTTGGAGCACATCCCGTCCTCGGCCGCTCGCCCCAGGCCCCTGGTCAGGCAGCAGAGCCTCCAGCAGCCCCTAACCCACCAGCCCCCGCCAGGGCCCAACGACCCCCCAGCCACCTCCCAGAGCCTGGGCCAGTTGCACACAGGGCCCGGGGGTGGGGGCCACCGGGGGGGCCCGCGGGGGGTGCGTGGCAGTGGCAGCCCGGCTGGGGCGGGGGCGTCACGCTACAGGACGGGCGGAGGGGCACGATCGCGCTCAAACCCGGGCAGCTGGGACCACATGCTGGGGCAGATCCGTAACAGAGGGATGGACGTCAAATCTTTCCTGTGAGTACAGTTCAGTTTCTTGTGACTTGACTCCTACCTGCATGAAGTGACCTGTGATAATTCTTTGTTTGGCATGTTTAAGAACATCAAGTGTTCAATATCCAGGTATCGCACATCTCAGCTAATGAGATGCACACTCAGTAAACACTTCTATAAACAAGAAAATTAGATATTAATCCATAAACAATCTCAATAAACTGGAACTACTAATCCATAAATGACTTAAAGCAATGCTCCTATGCACTATAAAATGTCATATTAGCTCATAAACATCCTCAATAAACACTCCTGTATACTATAATTTAAGACATTAATCCACAGACAACCTCAATAAACAGTCCTATACACTAGAATAGAAGATATTGATCCACAAACAACCTCAATAAACAGTCTTATACACTAAAATAGAAGATATTAATCCATAGACAACCTCAATAAACAGTCCTATAGACTAGAATAGAAGATATTAATCCACAGACAACCTCAATAAACAGTCCTATACACTAGAATAGAAGATATTAATCCATAGACAACCTCAATAAACAGTCCTATACACTAGAATAGAAGATATTAATCCACAGACAACTTCAATAAACAGTCCTATACACTAGAATAGAAGATATTAATCCATAGACAACCTCAATAAACAGTCCTATACACTAGAATAGAAGATATTAATCCATAGACAACCTCAATAAACAGTCCTATACACTAGAATAGAAGATATTAATCCACAGACAACCTCAATAAACAGTCCTATAGACTAGAATAGAAGATATTAATCCATAGACAACCTCAATAAACAGTCCTATACACTAGAATAGAAGATATTAATCCACAGACAACCTCAATAAACAGTCCTATACACTAGAATAGAAGATATTAATCCATAGACAACCTCAATAAACAGTCCTATACACTAGAATAGAAGATATTAATCCACAGACAACCTCAATAAACAGTCCTATACACTAGAATAGAAGATATTAATCCACAGACAACTTCAATAAACAGTCCTATACACTAGAATAGAAGATATTAATCCACAGACAACCTCAGTAAACAGTCCTATACACTAGAATAGAAGATATTAATCCACAGACAACCTCAATAAACAGTCCTATACACTAGAATAGAAGATATTAATCCATAGACAACCTCAATAAACAGTCCTATACACTAGAATAGAAGATATTAATCCATAGACAACCTCAATAAACAGTCCTATACACTAGAATAGAAGATATTAATCCACAGACAACCTCAATAAACAGTCCTATACACTAGAATAGAAGATATTAATCCACAGACAACCTCAATAAACAGTCCTATAGACTAGAATAGAAGATATTAATCCATAGACAACCTCAATAAACAGTCCTATACACTAGAATAGAAGATATTAATCCACAGACAACCTCAATAAACAGTCCTATAGACTAGAATAGAAGATATTAATCCATAGACAACCTCAATAAACAGTCCTATACACTAGAATAGAAGATATTAATCCATAGACAACCTCAATAAACAGTCCTATACACTAGAATAGAAGATATTAATCCACAGACAACCTCAATAAACAGTCCTATACACTAGAATTGAAGATATTAATCCACAGACAACCTCAATAAACAGTCCTATACACTAGAATAGAAGATATTAATCCATAGACAACCTCAATAAACAGTCCTATACACTAGAATAGAAGATATTAATCCATAGACAACCTCAATAAACAGTCCTATACACTAGAATAGAAGATATTAATCCACAGACAACCTCAATAAACAGTCCTATAGACTAGAATAGAAGATATTAATCCATAGACAACCTCAATAAACAGTCCTATACACTAGAATAGAAGATATTAATCCATAGACAACCTCAATAAACAGTCCTATGCACTAGAAATGGGAATATCATTTCATAAACATGAACTTTTGGCCTTATAGCAACTTTACACTCCACGCCATGTGCTACTACTGTTTATCCTGCGCTCACATTCACTTTCACTCTCTTTAATAAAAGATACTTTTTAGTATTGTGCTTTTATTATTATTTTTTCAACTCACGTTCTTCTGCCTTTCTGCCGTGTCTGTAGTGTCCTCAGCCTGTCTCTACTGTGATCCTCCTGTACCCTATGAATATGTATTTTGCTGTGCGTGAATTGTGACCAGCATACAGTACATAGAAGTCCTCTTAACTCCATCCAGCACATTTGCATAGTCTTACGCACTCACTTCTCATTCCGCATCCTCTAACTGTCTATGGTTGCCCTGTGTTTATATTCACCATCTGCACTGGACTTTGCAGTTTTCTCCATTGCATCCAGTTTAAAGTCCCTGACCTCTTTATGTGCTCCTCATGCATGCATGCTACATCGCTGCTTTATATGTATGCTGTGTGGATTCATCATTGAAAGTTGTTTACAGCCAATTTTCTTGGTTTTAGTCATTGTAGTGGATGTTTTGTTCTCTGTGTGGCAGCTGAAATATCTGTACCTTTAATCCTGCCATAA